>NC_059201.1:21767044-21864544 GCF_020615455.1 Coregonus clupeaformis
GCCCAGCCCAGTCTAGCCAAGCCCAGCCCAGTCTAGCCCAGCCCAGCCTAGCTCAGCCCAGCCCAGTCTAGCCCACCCCAGTCTATCCCAGCCCAGTCTAGCCCAGCCCAGTCTAGCCCAGTTTAAGACATAGCCCAACAATGATCAGGTCCTTGCAGCATAGCAGTATGCCCAGCCCTCACCCACAGTGGGAAAGGGAGCCAGACAAAGGGGCCTAAGTCTGGAGCCTGGGGTTGATCTGCCACTGCAGCCCACCCAGCCCTCATCGTCAGTGGGCCGGGTAGATTGACAGAGGGCCCTGAGCTTGGTGCCTGGTGCCTGGTGCCTGGTGCCTGGTGCCTGGTGCCTGGTGCCTGGTGCCTGGTGCCTGGTGCCTGGTGCCTGGTGCCTGGTGCCTGGTGCCTGGTGCCTGGTGCCTGGTGCCTGGTGCCTGGTGCCTGGTGCCTGGGGACTGTAGGAAAGGGGAGTGAACAGACAACAGCAGCCCCCGCTAGCGTTTTCCCAGCTGGGCCAGATTGGCTGGATAATAGGGAGTGGATAAAGACAGAAACTAAGAACAGAGAAAGGGTGGAACATTGTATCTTTACAGAATGGGAAATGAGGATTACATTTGTGCGGGTAGCATACACACAGACCCACACAGACATAAACACACAATACAAGCTGAAAGTGAGATGAGCCGTGTGTGTGTGTTTGTGTGTGTGTGAGCTTGTATATGTGTGTATATCTGTGTGTGTGTGCGTGTGTGTGTAGGGGGTCAGTCTGAGCTGTAAGCCGTAGAGGAGATGGAGTCCATATGCAGTGTGTTTTCTCAGCCCTGGAGGAAACGGTGAGCACAGTGGAAAACCCGCTGGCTATTTCACTGAGGTTTCCTTTGTGTTTGTGTGTGTGTGTCACTGTATATGTGGTGGGAGTATTTGTGTGTATGTGCAGTGTGTGTGGTGTGCATGCAAGTCTGTGTATGTTCCCTATCTTAAAGTTATTCTTACTACTACCTCTAAATGCATTGGTTTTATATATCATATCACACCCTTTTCTTGAACCATTACCATGCCAGCCCAAGGGGCTGTGTATGTGTGTGTCTTTGTGTATGTGTGGTTGAGTAGCCAGCATCACTCAGCATAAGGGTTGTCTACTTCAGCTTAGGGCCGACAGGGGTGCTTCAGAAGCAGGACATACACACGCACCCGCACACATACACATAGTAACAATTAATACGCACTCATACATTTTTAAGACTAAATTAAATTAATGAGTGTGTGGTGAAATAGGGTCTGAGCCGAAAAGCCTGGGTCTGAGCCTGAGATGACATTTCAACTAATGATACAGGGCTATGAAATACACAGCATCAATCAGAGAGAGAGAGAGAGAGAGAGAGAGAGAGAGAGAGAGAGAGAGAGAGAGAGAGAGAGAGAGAGAGAGAGAGAGAGAGAGAGAGAGAGAGAGGGGGTGGAGGAGAGATTTTCTAGCAGCTTCGATAATAGGGGAAGTGGTTGTGCCCTCGGATCAAGGTTGAATGACGTGGCTTCTCCCACTGCATATATCGTAGCTGAATATTGATGCTGTGTGAATATTGTAGCTTTGGCCTCATATCTAGTGTGAATATCATAGCTTTAGTCTCATATCTAGTGTGAAAATTGTAGCTTTGGCCTCATATCTAGTGTGAATATTGTAGCTTTGGCCTCATATCTAGTGTGAATATTGTAGCTTTGGTCTCATGTCTAGTGTGAATATTGTAGCTTTGAAAAATATAGTGATGCTAATGATTAACCTTCTTCTGGTAGATGGAAAGGCTTTCCCAAAAACCTTCTCTATTAAATGTTAATTACTGTAGCTACAAAGTAGCTCATGCCTACCTGTCAGAATGATATCATGATGACTATTTGCATCAATCCAGTGACCATTTCATCTCATGTGAAACAGAACACCGCCACTAATCAAACACTAGCCTGCACTCTTGAATTAAAGGGTAACTACTCTCACAAATCAACATTTCTTAGATTTTTCCCAGATCTCAAAAATGGTCTCCTGATGTGGTTTAAGCATTGTTGTGGACTTAAAACATACCATTTTGTAAAAAAAAATATAAAAAAAAACGTTGGGGAACATCTGAAAATTGGGAAACATCTGAAACCTGTGAATTTCTGACTAAGTTTATCTGTTTCAATAGTAGGCCTACTATTATCCTACTGCACAGTACAGTTTGGGTTGGCCTGACTGTGAAAGACCAATATGGGATTTATCATTTTTGGTCATTCAGAGTGTATGTCACTGTTTCTCATATAATTTTTCACACAGGGTGTCTTTCCTTTGCCAGGTGGGCTGTTTTTATTTTATTTTTGCAAAATTAGAGTATACCCACTTCTCCAGGCACCACTACACCACTGTTTGGCCTCATATCTAGTGTGAATATTGTAGCTTTGGCCTCATATCTAGTGTGAACATCGTAGCTTTGGCCTCATATCTAGTGTGAATATTGAAGCTTTAACATCATATCTAGTGTGAACATCGTAGCTTTGGCCTCATATCTAGTGTGAACATCGTAGCTTTGGCCTCATATCTAGTGTGAACATCGTAGCTTTGGCCTCATATCTAGTGTGAATATTGAAGCTTTGCCCTCATATCTAGTGTGACTATTGTGGCTTTGGCCTCATATCTAGTGTGAATAATGTGGGACAGAGCGATTCGGAGGATCGAGGAGTGAGAGGATTTTCTCGTTGTCTGATCGAGAGAGAAGAATACATCTGCTGTCTGATAGCTGCTCTGATTGTCTCGGTCACTGTGTTCCGTACTGGGATAAAGGACAAGTCAAATAATGGCTAATAGCTTTAACTAATTTACTGCTGCAGTTAAAGTCAGATGCATGTCTATGGCTATTACCACAGTATCATCAGAAGCCTGATTAAAGTGCAAGAGATGTGAGGCGAGAAGGATATATTTGTGTGTGTGAGTCTGAGTGTGTCTATCTGTGTGTGTGTCTTTATATACTGTCCATGCATTGATGTGTGTGCGTACACACATCCAAATCTTTTAATGTAACCCAATTCCTATCCTTGGCTTGTGTTGCCTTCTCTAAATACGTGGGCATTATTTAGATTTACACTATTCAAACTACACTACTCCTTATGCAAACAAGGGGGAACAGAGGGAGGAGAGAGGAGAGGAGAGGAAATCACTCCCCTGCTTGTTAGTGGGAAATGTCTCAATACCCCTAATAAGAGGCTAGCAGAGAGAAATAACTGTGATTACCTAAATAACCAAAGCGTCTCCAACAGCAAATCTTTATTCTAGGATCAATACTTCCTGTGGTTCGCTGTGCTGTAACCACACGTCCTTTCAATTTCCTCCATCCCACAGGAATCGATACAGGTGATTAGCAGTGTTAACCCTTGGATCCCTGGCACTGATCTCTAAATCACAGCCTCTATCTACTGCTTTCTGACACTTCGTATTCTCCTGCCTTGTCTCATCCTTTCTACATCCTGGTGAAGGCCATGTCAGTCCACATCTCAAAAAGTTTTAACATTCCAATAAAAGTGTTTTTGTAAAGGAAAAATATTTATTTGAAATGTCCCTGGGATTTTGGCTGTACCTTGACTTTGGTGTCACCTCCCTCAAGCAAACACATCTCAACTCACACACTTTTCACAACACTGCTTGGTTTCTGATATCTCCCAAATGCTTACAACTGGACACTAATGGTTAGGTACATGCATACTTCACAAGCATTGATTGTGTTTTGATGAAAGGCAGATGGAAGACGAGAGAAGAGACTTGATACTGAGTGATATCAAATGGAAAGTTGACCAAGTCACCAACTTCTCCTATTAAGCAGACTAGTTCAGTATTGATTTGAGAGAGGATGCACCAGCCCTCTTGACCACTCCAGGAGACGACAATAGGAACTGGACTTTGGCTGGAGTTTAATGCCCATTTTTCAGCAATGTGTGTTCTCTCAAATTGTTAAGCAGAGTCCCTGTGCACTTAACCATGAATATCTCACAGGTATTCTACTTACTGTGTTGGACATCTGAACAGGGTCGATATACTGCTGGATGTCATCATAGCTCGACTGCATGCTGATGATGTCATCGATGACCTCATACATCTGTGCCATAAACATCTGCATTGCTTGCTGTTTGGGGTTTTAGGCTGGGTTTCTGTATAGCACTTTGTGACATCTGCTGATGTAGAAAGGGCTTTATAAATCTATTTGATTGAGGGAAAAAATGTTATTGTACAGTACATTTAGATCAGAGAATATACAGACAGACCAAGGCAGCAATGTTGTGCAAACTGAACGCATTATCACGTGAGGCATTTCTTGCAGGTAGGTGTTACATATTAGTGGTGGATAAAGGGAGCTCCCTATATAATATGCAATTAATTATATTTAAATAAAGCAACTCTCTTCTTTGGAATTAGAGAACGAAACAGAAAGCAGAAAGAGAGGTGCATTATTTTAAAATATATCTAATCAATTGTTTTATTGTCCTATCATGATGGAACGATCCCCAACCCTATATCCTAGACACCCACCTGAGTGACCCATACACCAAAGAGAAGTACCCATCTGTTTTATGGACCTGCTGTGAGTTGCCTATATGCAGCCTAAACAGAAAAATAAATGCGGTCAGAGACCTACTTGAGCAGCACCGCCCCCTCAAGATTCTGAGCCTGCCTGGCAGGGTTGGTCCTACAAAGCCAGAGCCCCCTGATGGGAGAGCATAATATACAAGGACATTCTCAAAGCTGCTAATGAGAACCTTGACGACCTTGTACCTAGCCGGTGGGGATTCCGGTGGGGTACCCCCACCCAGGTAGTGGCAGTGCTGGCAACACTGGCTGCAGTAACCCATGGGGAGGGGGTCACACTCGGACAATCAGAGAGGGGGCTTATTATTGTAGCAATCCAGGTTATAGGTTAAAATCCTACGCATGAACTGCCGACATTATTACGCATATTAATCGATAATGATGGAAAATAAGATATGCAAGATATTTGAATGGATATATATTTTTAAATAGCTATATATATATATATATATATATATATATATTGAGGTGAGAGCATTGGAAATGCTTTTGGCGGTTGACCTGCTTCTGTTTTGTGGGTGGCACTGTGTGCTGTTTTCGATGGATGGGTCCTGGCCTCTCGGGGGCCTTGGGATTCGGGGGGACAGGGGTGGAATGCTGATCACTGGGATGACGGCCCAACTTGGGATGGGGAGGGGCTTTAGCGGGGGAATTTCGTGGAGAACAATTGGAGGGTTACTTAGTAGCAATGCAAATATCACGGTACAGCTCAGGACAGTCAATCGCTATGGTATTTTTTATTGGTAAATTTACAAACATATATAATGATAAATAGATTTGAAACTTGTATCCCATTATGGTATGTGGTGAAATAAGTATAGCCAGTTATAATTGTAATGGCTTAGCAGATAATAACAAAAGAATAACAATATTTACATGGCTCCAAGAGAAGGAATATAATATCTATTGTTTACAGGAAACTCATTGAACAATTCTAGATGAAGTTGCGTGGAAAAAGGAATGGGGGGGCGAAATATACTTCTCCCATGGGCAAAGAAACTCAAAAGGGGTGATGATATTAATTAACAGTAATTTCGATCCAAATGTGCAAATTGTCCAAACAGATACGCAAGGTACAGTGAGGGAAAAAAGTATTTGATCCCCTGCTGATTTTGTAAGTTTGCCCACTGACAAGGAAATTATCAGTCTATAATCTTAATGGTAGGTTTAATTGAACAGTGAGAGACAGAATAACCCAAAAACATATATAAATTGATTTGCATTTTAATTAGAGAAATAAGTATTTGACCCCCTCTCAATCAGAAAGATTTCTGGCTCCCAGGTGTCTTTTATACAGGCAACAAGCTGAGATTTGGAGCACACTCTTAAAGAGAGTGCTCCAAATCTCAGCTTGTTGCCTGTATAAAAGACACCTGTCCACAGAAGCAATCAATCAATCAGATTCCAAACTCTCCACCATGGCCAAGACCAAGAGCTCTCCAAGGATGTCAGGGACAAGATTATAGACCTACACAAGGCTGGAATGGGCTACAAGACCATCGCCAAGCAGCTTGGTGAGAAGGTGACAACAGTTGGTGTGATTATTCGCAAATGGAAGAAACACAAAAGAACTGTCAATCTCCCTCGGCCTGGGGCTCCATGCAAGATCTCACCTCGTGGAGTTGCAATGATCATGAGAACGGTGAGGAATCAGCCCAGAACTACATGGGAGGATCTTGCCAATGATCTCAAGGCAGCTGGGACCATAGTCACCAAGAAAAAAATTGGTAACACACTACGCCGTGAAGGACTGAAATCCTGCAGCGCCGGCAAGGTCCCCCTGCTCAAGAAAGCACATATACAGGCCCGTCTGAAGTTTGCCAATGAACATCTGAATGATTCAGAGGAGAACTGGGTGAGACCAAAATTGAGCTCTTTGGCATCAACTCAACTCGCCGTGTTTGGAGGAGGAGGAATGCTGCCTATGACCCCAAGAACACCATCCCCACCATCAAACATGGAGGTGGAAACATTATGCTTTGGTGGTGTTTTTCTGCTAAGGGGACAGGACAACTTCACCGCATCAAAGGGACGATGGACGGGGCCATGTACCGTCAAATCTTGGGTGAGAACCTCCTTCCCTCAGCCAGGGCATTGAAAATGGGTCTTGGATGGGTATTACAATGACCCAAAACACACGGCCAAAGCAACAAAGGAGTGGCTCAAGAAGAAGCACATTAAGGTCTTGGAGTGGCCTAGCCAGTCTCCAGACCTTAACCCATAAAAAATCTGTGGAGGGAGCGGAAGGTTCGAGTTGCCAAACGTCAGGCTCGAAACCTTAATGACTTGGAGAAGATCTGCAAAGAGGAGTGGGACAAAATCCCTCCTGAGATGTGTGCAAACCTGGTGGCCAACTACAAGAAACGTCTGACCTCTGTGATTGCTAACAAGGGTTTTGCCACCAAGTACTAAGTCATGTTTTGCAGAGGGGTCAAATACTTATTTCCCTCATTAAAATGCAAATCAATTTATAACATTTTTGACATGCGTTTTTCTGTAATTTTTTGTTGTTATTCTGTATATCACTGTTCAAATAAACCTACCATTAAAATTATAGACTGATCATGTATTTGCCAGTGGGCAAACGTACAAAATCAGCAGGGGATCAAATACTTTTTTCCCTCACTGTAGATGGATTATTTTAAGTATGTAATTGGACCATAAACAGATATGGCTAATTAACCTTTACGGACCAAATAATGATGATACAGTGGGGAAAAAAAGTATTTAGTCAGCCACCAATTGTGCAAGTTCTCCCACTTAAAAAGATGAGAGAGGCCTGTAATTTTCATCATAGGTACACGTCAATTATGACAGACAAATGGAGATTTTTTTTCTCCAGAAAATCACATTGTAGGACTTTTAATGAATTTATTTGCAAATTATGGTGGAAAATAAGTATTTGGTCACCTACAAACAAGTAAGATTTCTGGCTCTCACAGACCTGTAACTTCTTCTTTAAGAGGCTCCTCTGTCCTCCACTCGTTACCTGTATTAATGGCACCTGTTTGAACTTGTTATCAGTATAAAAGACACCTGTCCACAACCTCAAACAGTCACACTCCAAACTCCACTATGGCCAAGACCAAAGAGCTGTCAAAGGACACCAGAAACAAAATTGTAGACCTGCACCAGGCTGGGAAGACTGAATCTGCAATAGGTAAGCAGCTTGGTTTGAAGAAATCAACTGTGGGAGCAATTATTAGGAAATGGAAGACATACAAGACCACTGATCATCTCCCTCGATCTGGGGCTCCACGCAAGATCTCACCCCGTGGGGTCAAAATGATCACAAGAACGGTGAGCAAAAATCCCAGAACCACACGGGGGGACCTAGTGAATGACCTGCAGAGAACTGGGACCAAAGTAACAAAGCCTACCATCAGTAACACACTACGCCGCCAGGGACTCAAATCCTGCAGTGCCAGACGTGTCCCCCTGCTTAAGCCAGTACATGTCCAGGCCCGTCTGAAGTTTGCTAGAGTGCATTTGGATGATCCAGAAGAGGATTGGGAGAATGTCATATGGTCAGATGAAACCAAAATATAACTTTTTGGTAAAAACTCAACTCGTCGTGGTATGGAGGACAAAGAATGCTGAGTTGCATCCAAAGAACACCATACCTACTGTGAAGCATGGGGGTGGAAACATCATGCTTTGGGGCTTTTTTTTCTGCAAAGGGACCAGGACGACTGATCCGTGTAAAGGAAAGAATGAATGGGGCCATGTATCGTGAGATTTTGAGTGAAAACCTCCTTCCATCAGCAAGGGCATTGAAGATGAAACGTGGCTGGGTCTTTCAGCATGACAATGATCCCAAACACACCGCCTGGGCAACGAAGGAGTGGCTTCGTAAGAAGCATTTCAAGGTCCTGGAGTGGCCTAGCCAGTCTCCAGATCTCAACCCCATAGAAAATCTTTGGAGGGAGTTGAAAGTCTGTGTTGCCCAGCGACAGCCCCAAAACATCACTGCTCTAGAGGAGATCTGCATGGAGGAATGGGCCAAAATACCAGCAACAGTGTGTGAAAACCTTGTGAAGACTTACAGATAACGTTTGACCTGTGTCATTGCCAACAAAGGGTATATAACAAAGTATTGAGAAACTTTTGTTATTGACCAAATACTTATTTTCCACCATAATTTGCAAATAAATTCATTAAAAATACTACAATGTGATTCTCTGGAAAAAAAAATCTCATTTTGTCTGTCATAGTTGACGTGTACCTATGATGAAAATGACAGGCCGCTCTCATCTTTTTAAGTGGGAGAACTTGCACAATTGGTGGCTGACTAAATACTTTTTTCCCCCACTGTATAATACATTATCAACTCTGCAAGCAATTCAAGACTCTATTATTATGGTGGGAGATTATAATACCGTCTTAAATAGCTCAATGGACCGTAAAGTAAATCACACTACAATCACCCTCATGCTCTTAAGGAAATTGTGAATGTCATGGAGACATTAGACCTAGTAGATATATGGAGGCTTAAATATCCTGATCTAGTGAGATACACATGGCGGAGACTCAATCAAGCTAGTCGTCTTGACTTCTTTCTTATGTCATTCTCGTTGGCACCAAAGTTTAAAAAGTGTTGATAGGGGACAGAATGCGGTCGGACCATCATATAATTGGCATAAACATTACTCTTACTGAATATCAACGTGGGCGAGGATATTGGAAATGTAATCAAAGTTAACTTGTTTTTAACTAGGACAGAGGAATTTATAACAGATTTTTTCCGACATAACATAGGTACAGCAAATCCCCTTATTGTATGGGACACCTTTAAATATGCCTTTAGAGGCTATGCAATTCAGTACTCATCTCGAAAACAAAAGCAATTTAGGTCAAAAGAGTCCACACTAACAAAGGAAATAGAAGGTCTAACAGAACAGATAGATCGCAATAAAAACTGTAACATAGAGGCTCAGAATAAATTAGAGGAAAAACAAAAATAAATTGAGAAACGTATTCAAGAAAGATAAAGTGTAATATATTATAAAAATAAAGCAAACTGGATGGAATATGGGGAAAAATTCAAGAACTTAATGAAACTGGTTACAATTGACGGAGTCACCCATGATTCACCAAATTATATTTTGAAGGAGGAAACAAAGTACTTTAAGCATATGTTTTCGTTTCAGTCACCTCCATCTCCTCTAACTGAAGCTAATTGTAGAGATTTTTTTTTCTATTGATAATGTAAAATTAACAGCCATACAGAAAGACTCATGTGAAGGTTAAAATTACAGAGGAGGAACTTCTGGATGCAATTAAAGACTTTAAGTTCGGGAAAACTCCAGGGTTGGATGGCATACCAGTCGAGGTATACCAAGCCTTTTTTGATATACTCAGAGGACCGTTATTAGCATGTTTTAACCACTCCTATGTAAATGGTAGATTATCAGACACACAAGAAGAAGATCTGATTTAATTATTACTGAAACAGGATACAAGTGGAAAATATAAAGATCCAGTCCATTTAAAAAATTGGAGGTCCCTTACACTTCAGTGTTGTGATGCAAAAATTTGAGCAAATTGTATAGCGCATAGAATTAAAAAGGTATTGTCTGACATTATTAATTCTAATCAGACAGGTTTTTTACATGGGCGATACATTGGAGATAATATAAGGCAAGTACTGGAAACAATAGAACACTATGAAAAATCTGGGAAACCAGGCCTACTATTCATAGCAGACTTCGAAAAGGCATTTGATAAAGTACGACTGGGGTTTATATATAAATGCCTGGAGCATTTCAATTTTGGACAATCTCTTATAAATTGGGTTAAAATCATGTATAGTAACCCTAGGTGTAAAATAGTAAATAATGGCTATTTCTCAGAAAGGTTTAAACTGTCAAGAGGAGTGAAACAAGGTTGTCCACTATCGGCATATCTATTTACTATTGCCATCGAGACGTTAGCTATTAAAATCAGATCCAATAATAATATCAAGGGATTAGAAATCCAGGGCTTAAAAACAAAGGTGTCATTGTACGCTGATGATTCATGTTTTATTTTAAATCCACAACTTGAATCCCTCCACAGCCTCATAGAGGATCTATATACATTTTCTAACCTCTCTGGATTACAACCAAATTATGATAAATGTACTATATTACGTATTGGATCACTAAAAAATACAATTTTTACATTACTATGTAGTTTACCAATAAAATGGTCTGATGGTGATGTGGATATACTCGGAATACATATCCCAAATGAAATAAATGATCTTACTCCAATACATTTTTATGGAAAGTTAGCCAAAATAGATAAGATCTTGCTACCATGGAAAGGTAAATATCTGTCAATTTGTGGAAAAATCACCCTGATTAACTCTTTAGTATTATCCCAGTTTACCCATTTGCTTATGGTCTTGCCTACGCCTAGCGAACAGTTCTTTAAATTATATGAGAAAAAAATATTCCATTTTATTTGGAACGGCAAGCCAGACAAAATTAAACGGGCCTATTTATTTACATTTTAGTAGACGCTCTTATCCAGAGCGACTTACAGTTAGTGAATACATATTTTATTTTTCTGGCCCCCCGTGGGACTCGAACCCACAACCCTGGCGTTGCAAACGCCATGCTCTATCAACTGAGCTACATCCCTGCCGGCCATTCCCTCCCCTACCCTGGACCAATTGTGCGCCGCCCATGAGTCTCCCGGTCGCGGCCGGCTGCGACAGAGCCTGGATTCGAACCAGGATCTCTAGTGGCACAGTTAGCACTGCTATGCAGTGCCTTAGACCACTGCGCCACTGAATGAATATGAATTTGGAGGACAGAAATGATTAAATATTAAAGCATTAGACCTATCACTAAAAGCTTCAGTCATACAAAAGTTATACTTAAATCCGAACTGGTTCTCTAGCAAATTAGTAAGACTGTCTCACCCAAGAATGGCCTTTTTCCCTTTATTCAGATTACAACCTCTCACTTTAAGTTATTTGAAAAGGAAATAATCTCCCAAATATCACTATTTCTAAAACAAGCCATAGAAAGTTGGTTGCAATTTCAGTTTAACCCTCCAGAAACGACAGAACAAATAATGCAACAAATGTTGTGGTTAAACTCAAATATACTAATTGATAAAAACCTTTTGTTTTTGACAAAATGTTTAAAAAAGGTATAATCTTCGTAAATGATATTATCGGTAGGACTGGTGTAGTTATGTCGCACATGCAGCTAACAAAAACATATGGAAATGTCTGCTCTACCCAAAATTACAACCAAATAATTGCAGCATTACCGCAAAAATGGAAAAGGAAAGTGGAAGGGGGAAAAAGTAAGGAACTTGTCTGTCGGCCTTGCATTAAAGAATATAATTGGTTAAAGAAAATTGTGATAAATAAAAAAGTATACTAGTTTCATTTAAGGACCAAAAGGATTGACAGCCGTCCCATACAGATTGCAAAATAGATGGGAAGAGATTTTTGTCGTACCGATTCCATGGCATAGTGTTTATGAATTGATACGCAAAATGACGCCGGATTCAAAACTTAGAATTTTTCAATTTAAATTATAATATAAAACTCTTGTTATTTATATGGGGGATACAATCTTCCCAGCTCTGCAGATTTTGCTGCGAAGAGACAGAATCATTAGATCATTTGTTTTGGTACTGTCCATTTGTAGCTTGTTTTTGGACACAGGTCCAAGAATGGCTAAAGGATTGCAATATTTACCTGGAGCTAACCCTGCTGATAGCACTACTGGGTGATCTGAAAAGTCATAGTCAATCGATCAATTATATAATAATACTTTTAGCAAAAATGTTTATTTTCAATTTCCGATCTGTAGAAACAATGAGAATAGAAAGTTCAGAACTTTTGTAAAACATCAGTTGAAAAATATATGGCAAATAGAAATCCAATATGGATGGTGTTAAGAGATAGATGGGAGGTGTTGAATGGAGCTGAAGGATGGGACTAATAACAACAACTAATAACAACACGATAACTAATGTAAAGCATACTGTGTCCATAATAAGTATATAGGTTATAGGTTGAGAGCTTTTGTGAAAGAGCACAGTTAGAAAAATATGGCATATAGAAGCAAACCAGATGGACATCATGAAAATGATCGGAGGAAGTTCAGGAGTCAAAACAAACAAAATATAATCATTGTAGAATTTGACTGTGTCCATAAAATGTATATAGTATGTATGGGCAGGAAGTAGAGGCCTATGCACACATGACTGTGTGACTATGCACACATGACTGTAAGTCGCTTAAGCGTCTGCTAAATGGCATCTTTAAGCGTTGTTGTTCACTAGTTTACTCCAATTGGGGATGGGGTGGTGGGGTTGGAAAGTAATAAAGGGAAATATAATTTTTTAAAGGATATGTGTGTGTGTATGGATGTATGTATATACAGTGGGGAGAACAAGTATTTGATACACTGATGATTTTGCAAGTTTTCCTACTTACAAAGCATGTAGAGGTCTGTAATTTTTATCATAGGTACACTTCAACTGTGAGAGACGGAATCTAAAACAAAAATCCAGGAAATCACATTGTATGATTTTTAAGTAATTAATTTGTATTTTATTGCATGACATAAGTATTTGATCACCTACCAACCAGTAAGAATTCCGGCACTCACAGACCTGTTAGTTTTTCTTAAAGAAGCCCTCCTGTTCTCCACTCATTACCTGTATTAACTGCACATGTTTGAACTTGTTACCTGTATAAAAGACACCTGTCCACACACTCAATCAAACAGACTCCAACCTCTTCACAATGGCCAAGACCAGAGAGCTGTGTAAGGACATCAGGGATACAATTGTAGACCTGCACAAGGCTGGGATGGGCTACAGGACAATAGGCAAGCAGCTTGGTGAGAAGGCAACAACTGTTGGCACAATTATTAGAAAATGGAAGAAGTTCAAGATGACAGTCAATCACCCTCGGTCTGGGGCTCCATGCAAAATCTCACCTCGTGGGGCATCAATGATCATGAGGAAGGTGAGGGATCAGCCCAGAACTACACGGCAGGACCTGGTCAATAACATGAAGAGAGCTGGGACCACAGTCTCAAAGAAAACCATTAGTAACACACTATGCCGTCATGGATTAAAATCCTGCGGGCACGCAAGGTCCCCCTGCTCTATCCAGCGCATGTCCAGGCCCGTCTGAAGTTTGCCAATGACCATCTGGATGATCCAGAGGAGGAATGGGAGAAGGTCATGTGGTCTGATGAGACAAAAATATAGCTTTTTGGCCTAAACTCCACTCGCCGTGTTTGGAGGAAGAAGAAGGATGAGTACAACCCCAAGAACACCATCCCAACCGTGAAGCATGGAGGTGGAAACATCATTGTTTGGGGATGCTTTTCTGCAAAGGGGACAGGACGACTGCACCGTATTGAGGGGAGGATGGATGGGGCCATGTATCGCGAGATCTTGGCCAACAACCTCCTTCCCTCAGTAAGAGCATTGAAGATGGGTTGTGGCTGGGTCTTCCAGCATGACAACGACCCGAAACACATAGCCAGGGCAACTAAGTAGTGGCTCCGTAAGAAGCATCTCAAGGTCCTGGAGTGGCCTAGCCAGTCTCCAGACCTAAACCCAATAGAAAATCTTTGGAGGGAGCTGAAAGTCTGTATTGCTCAGCGACAGCCCCGAAACCTGAAGGATCTGGAGAAGGTCTGTATGGAGGAGTGGGCCAAAATCCCTGCTGCAGTGTGTGCAAACCTGGTCAAGACCTACAGGAAACGTATGATCTCTGTAATTGCAAACAAAGGTTTCTGTACCAAATATTAAGTTCTGCTTTTCTGATGTATAAAATACTTATGTCATGCAATAAAATGCAAATTAATTACTTAAAAATCATACAATGTGATTTTCTGGATTTTTGTTTTAGAGTCCGTCTCTCACAGTTGAAGTATACCTATGATAAAAATTACAGACCTCTACATGCTTTGTAAGTTGGAAAACCTGCAAAATCGGCAGTGTATCAAATACTTGTTCTCCCCACTGTATGTATGTATGTATATACAGTGAGGGAAAAAAGTATTTGATCCCCTGATGATTTTGTACGTTTGCCCACTGACAAAGAAATTATCAGTCTATAATTTTAATGGTAGGTTTATTTGAACAGTGAGAGACAGAATAACAACAACAAAATCCAGAAAAACGCATGTCAAAAATGTTATAAACTGATTTGCATTTTAATGAGGGAAATAAGTATTTGACCCCCTCTCAATTAGAAAAATTTCTGGCTCCCAGGTGTCTTTTATACAGGTAACGAGCTGAGATTAGGAGCACACTCTTAAAGGGAGTGCAAGGGGGGGACGATGGACGGGGCCATGTACCGTCAAATCTTGGGTGAGAACCTCCTTCCCTCAGCCAGGGCATTGAAAATGGGTAGTGGATGGGTATTCCAGCATGACAATGACCCAAAATACACGACCAAGGCAACAAAGGAGTGGCTCAAGAATAAGCATATTAATGTCCTGGAGTGGCCTAGCCAGTCTCCAGACCTTAATCCCATAGAAAATATGTGGAGGGAGCTGAAGGTTCGAGTTGCCAAACGTCAGCCTCGAAACCTTAATGACTTATAGAGATCTGCAAAGAGGAGTGGAACAAAATCCCTCATGAGATGTGTGCAAACCTGGTGGCCAACTACAAGAAACGTCTGACCACTGTGATTGCCAACAAGGGTTTTGCCACCAAGTACTAAGTCATGTTTTGCAGAGGGGTCAAATACTTATTTCCCTCATTAAAATGCAAATCAATTTATAACGTTTTTAACATGCGTTTTTCAGGATTTTTTTGTTGTTATTCTGTCTCTCACTGTTCAAATAAACCTACCATTAAAATTATAGACTGATCATGTCTTTGTCAGTGGGCAAACGTACAAAATCAGCAAGGGATCAATACTTTTTTCCCTCACTGTATATGTGTGTGTATGTGTGTGTATGTATGTGTATGTATGTTTATATGTGTATGTGTGTATATATATATATATATATATATATATATATATATATATATATATATGTGTATGTATGTGTATATATGTATGTATTTGCGAGAAAAAAAACATATGAGGGATTGGAAGTGATGCAGACAATTACATTGATGGAAGTTACAATCTATCTGAAATATTAAAGCTGATCTACCCCCTAGAAAAAAAAGAAGAAAAAAAAAGAGAGGTGCATTTGTTGTTTTTGCCATGTGTGTGTTGGTGTGCTAGCCTCCCTACCCTGAGTTGACCCTCTCTTAGCTATCTGTCCAGGGTCATCCCTCTCTCACTCATTATCTTTGACCCACTGACAGAGCTCTACCATACACACACGTCACACACACATGCATACGCACACACGGGCATGCACACACAGGGCTCAGTGACCTTTTTTAAACTGTCTGACTCTCGGGTCAGACCAAATACACTAATTAGGGCGGAGTGTGGTTGTGTTTATGAAACACAAAGAGAAAAACAAGCGGAACAGTAGGAATAAACAGCAGACTGATTCCTTCTCCTACAGTACACCTCTCTTCACTACCTCGCTCCAGTGCATTATACAGATACAACTCTCTCTCCTCAATTCAGAAATGCTTTATTGGCATCTCTCCCTCTCTCTCGTTCTCTTAAACACACACACACACGCACGCACGCACGCACGCACGCACGCACGCACGCACGCACGCACGCACGCACGCACGCACACACACACACACACACACACACACACACACACACACACACACACACACACACACACACACACACACACACACACACACACACACACACACACACACACACACACACACACACACAGCAGCATGCTGTGCCAAAACACTAATTCCCCTCCCAGACTGTTTGCCCTGTGTCTGCCTTATGGACATTTACACGTTGGCACGGCCAAACACACACACACACACACACACACAGTGCACACATCTGATTCGCATTATCATCATCGCTTCTTCCTCACACTGATCCAAAACACACACAAGCAGGGACACACACACACACACCCACGTCTGAAGATAAATCTCTCTCTGATCCTCAAAAACCTCCAGAACAAACAGAAAACAATTCCAGGCATTCCTGATGCTCTGGGCCTTCTAACCAGAGACCCCTGCTACACACTCACATATCCACCCATGCACACACACACATGCATGCACACGCACTCACACACACAAATACACCTGCATGCACAGCCTGGTGAGAGTGTGAGGATGCAAGAACTAAATCCAGCATGAGAGAGAGGGAGAGAAAACAGGAGGGGTAGAAAGAGAAGAAAAGGAAGTGAAGGATAGAATGGCAGCAGACAGAAAGAGAAAATGAAAAGCCCTTTCTGTCTGTCAGAAACGGATACAATATTGGCGCTCCTAAACAAAGACTCTGTAATAGCAAAATAAATGGAGTGGGGGGAAAATGAGAGAGATGAGTAGGAAAAAGTCACCAGCTAATGGGTGCTGGTGTCCAAAACCCTGGGATAAAAGAACGATAGAGCATCTTTAAACATTGTGATTTGACTTTGAACAAAGTGACTTTTGAAGTGAAAGAAGCCGTTTCCCCTTTTCTCTTTTTTCCTTTTCTTCCCTCCATATTTTAATGCTCCCTGCTCTATCATGTAAATCCCCATTCAAATTAGGGCGGTATTAGAGCCCTCAGCGCTAATGTCAGAGAGGCAGAATGAGATGGGGGACTTAAGCACCTAACGAACAATGAAATTCCAAAGCCTTGGGACAGGACAATTAAGAAGCAGGCTTAGCCAATGATGAAAATGTATTGCTATCTAATACATATTTCTATTTTCTGAACACTAACCAATTTGAATGTGATTAAGGGGGGTTGGGGGTGGTGTTGGGGGGTTCATTAAAGAGGCGGCTGGTTCTCAGAGGTTGCTGGGAAAAGGCCCTTTTGATGTTAAATTACAAATACGGAGGAGAAAGTCCCCTTCATTGTATTTTTTGGGGCTGCGTATTGTTTTCTGTGGTTACCCTTAAACAGCTTAGTTAACCCTGCACTGTCTGGCTGGGAGAGAGGGAGAGATGGAGAAGTGGTAATGAGAGGGGCCTGGGGGAGAGAGGGAGAGAGAGAAAAGGGGGGAGAGACGTATGGGCTATATTTTTTGTGGGATAATAGATCATGTAAATGCCTTGGCGTTTATTCCTTTTATCTGAATGAAAGCATCCATCCATCCATTGTTTGCTTCTCTTCCACTTCACGTCTCTCTCTCTAACCTGCTTTTCCTGGCTGTGACAGTGGCTCAGGGAAGCGACTGTAGCAATACAGTAGCTAAGAGAAGTGACTGGGGAAGAGTGAAGGACAGAGCTACTGGGGATGTCTGAATAGACCGTTAGAGCCAAGATGGATGTCATGAATTCCCCCTCCAATTTTAAATTGATGGATTAGAATATGTGTCCCAATCCAACTGTTCTGGACAGGTAGAGTAGGCTTGATGATTCTACTAAAACTACAGTGTGAAACAATCCAATTTTAGCTTCTTTATCAATCGTGACAATGTAAGGACGGGGCTAAGGGTTGTTTCTCTATTTTAGGCTATAGTGGGCTTTAGTTTTTGAGATACCCCTACCCGAGATATAACAAAGCACAACCATATTTAAGGCCTTCCATATATGAAATGGATGGTTGTATAAAACTGTTTTACTTTAAAGTGGTTAAATTGATAGATATTGTGAAACACCCCCTTAACTCAAACAGTGCAGAATAATGCCAGGCTGGAGGGGGGATGGGCCACATAAGCTCATGTAACCCAACATTGCAAGCTCTGATATTGTTACAATTTGAAATACAAATATTCAATTGTCTGCCCTACATATGCAAACAAACATAATTACGATATCTTAAAGCATTTTGGGAAAATAGACCAGTAAACACACAGATACAATAGGCAGAAATATCAATTATAAATATTTATTTGGTAGTTGTTCAATAGATAACTTTCCAAGTCAAATTGGCTATTGTAAGATGGCTCTAAGGCAAGTGGGCTCAGACGCTGAAAACTGCCCTTCTTTCCAGTCAAAGGTTCCTCTGGGGATTTTATATGTTCTGCCACTACTCTTGTGATTACGTTAGGGGGGCCCAATAGATTTGACTCCAAATCCAATATGGCTTCCAAAATCCAATATGGCTGCCACAATACTAAAGACAGTACAGCATGAAGATAGGTAGAAACTGCTTCTCCAATAGAAATTCCGATCACGCTTGTAGGCGATGTCATGGCGACGTTGACTAGCTAAGCTCATGCGTAGAAACACGTCATCAGGTCTAACGGTCGTCTCGCGCCAAACTGCGCATGTGAAGGCCGTCAAATCAAAGGCACTCCTTTATACACTGTTTTAGATGAAAATGAAACCGTGTCAGTTTGTCACTTTCACGAGGTTGGAGTAATAACATGTTCAACTAAGACATTGGCTCGAATCTAGGTTGTCTTTAGATTGAGAAAATGAACAACTAAGGAAGGATTTTCATTTCTCTCATTTACTTCTCAAACCCCAAACCCCGCCTGGTCTGTTTGGTCTGCTTCGCAAGCGTTCCCGGAAGTATCGCGATGTTGCGCCTCTGGGTTTAGAAACTTTTAAAATGAGAGCCATTTTTTAGATTTGTGTACCTGTACTGTATGACCTGTACTTAATACTATTTTTGTGTACTTCAACTATGTTAGGAATCCAATATGCCCAATATACACTCAAACACCTTTGCATGGATATATAAAAAGGCGACAGACTGCCTGGCATGGCAACACCAAGTATTCCAAGTCACAAGGCTCTTTGAGGATCAATGAGGCAACTGGAAGGCTCCAACGAAAGGAAAGAGAATCCAACCCTGGCCTCTGACACCCTCTCCGTAATTCTACATCTTGCCCCCACTGTGGTAGAACGTGCGCCTCCAGGATTGGCCTCTTAATTCACCTCCTTATCATTTAGAAGTGAGTTTTGATTCATTGCTAGTCCAATACGTCTGCCTGAATCCAACATGACCTTCTGCTTGCTCACTGCATTTGTGATGCACATTGGGATGTTCCAGTGCACTCTTATCCTGTTCGGGTTGAGCTGGCACATTGCTTCATCCAGGCAAACATGTCCACCATCCTGGCTGTCTGCCCTGGAGTTGCGATATATGTTGACTTGGTGACATTATGGTGTATGGGGAGAATGCAACCACATTATGACAAGTGCATAAGGCTTGTACAAGCACATAAGGCTACAATGAACCAACACAACCTGACACTCATTGACAATAAATGCCATCAACTTACTGGGCCTTCACATATGATAGGAATTGGACCTCTCCAATGTCAATGCCATCCTGAATCTCCCAGAACTGTCCTCGATAGGCCCCCTCCACCATCAGTCCTCCCCTCTGGCAATTACTACAGACAGAGACACCATGGAACTGGACTGCCACATGTCAGTATGCCATTCAACAGCCAAAATGTCATCTGGAATGTGCCGAGGTGCATTGCCATCATATGTACCTATTTTGCTACCAACCATGCCTGGCCAGCCCATCTGATGTAAAGAATGAGCTGTCATGTTGCGGTGACTCATGCATTGGTCTGGGAACCTATGCAGTAATCCCAACATCTCTATAAGGACATATGCCATTTATGCATGCCATACCTTAGGATGGTAGAACTTACTGTATGCGATCATTTATGGTGGCTGGGGATTGACTGTGAGATAGTGGTCTTTGTGCACCATGCTTGATCAGTTCCACTTCCTCTGCAACCCTTTAACTGTCAATCAAAGCCCAGGGATCATCTTCAAATGTATACTATATGTGTGTGGAGCTGTGCTATGTCCCTCTCAATTTTGAGCCCACTTGTTTTCCTTAGAGCCAATGACAATAGCCACAACATCAAAAAATGTGTAACTGTATGCATTTCTGTCAGGCAGGACAATACAGTACTGAATGAGAGCAAAGTTCATCATAAATATTCATAGTTTACATTTCCGCTTATTGTATCTAAGTGTTTACAGGTCTATATTTCCAAGATGCATGATGATATCCTGATGCTGTTTGTTTGTTTATGTAGGGCAGACAACTGACTACTTGTATTCAAAGTTTTAGAAATATTGGGTTACATGACCTCCAGCCAGGCATTACTCTGCGCTGTTTGAGTTAAGGGGGTGTATCACAGTATCTATCAATTTACCTAATTTTGCAGTAAAATATTTTTACACAACTATCCATTTCATATATGGGAGACCAAAACATGGTTGTGTTTTGCCATGCCTCGGGTAAGGGTATCAAACTTTTACTCTCTCTACTTGGTGTGTGTGTGTGAGGGTTGGGGGATTGGGAGAAACATCATCAGTGTGTTTTCACTGGAAGAAAACGGAGAAAATGTTGGATCTGGGTATGGAATGCCGGAATTCTGAGAGATGGGAACAACACTTCCTTTGTTATTTACCCATCCTAGAAACAGAGGGGGACCATGATTCAGATGGAAGAGAAGAGGAACGCGACACGCATACATCTTCCCCCAGCAACACATTCATTCCCTGTAATAGATGCGCTCTCAGGCCCTAGTTTAGAGGGGATAAAGGACATTTTCATTAACTTTCTTTATATTTAATGTTCAATTAGTTGTGGGTATAACCGGACCATAATCAGATGGAAATATGGGCAGGAATTAATGCCCCGGCAGGGAGACAGACCAGGAGATTGGTATGCACCAAACGCATGGGCACACTCACTGGGTGTGTATGTGTGTGTGTGTGTGTGTGTGGTGTGTGTATGTGCATGTGCATGTGCATGTGCGCATGTGTGTGTGTGCACCCCAACTCACAGACAAACATGAACAAGCAGATTTGCAACATAAAGGTATTACATCTCATAAATATGTTTACACAGATGAACAGATGTATTTACATAGACTCATAAATGTTTCAAGTGGAGCGATGCTCGGGGAGAGCGAGAGAAGAGAAGAGAGAAGAGAGGCAGCTCACAACAGGATAAAGAGAGGATGGATAGATGTGGAAAATAGAGAAATCAATCGGGTTATTATGTGGGTGAGAGAAGCTTTCATCAGGCTTACAAAGTGTTTAGTGTCTGTGTGTGTGTGTGTGTGCGTGCCTGTGTGTGTGTGTGCGTGTGCGTGTGTGTGTGTGCGTGTGTGTGCGTGCGTGTGTGTGTGCGTGTGTGTATCTGAGTGTGTGTGTGACTGAGTGTGTGTGTGACTGGTGTAGTGTGTTGTGTTGCATGTCACACTGAATGATAGGATTACTCGTTTTCCCCTCAGCAGTACACAAATCACTCTTTTATCCTCCATAATTTCATCTTTCCAGGGTTAAGTGTCTGAGCTCTGTGTGTGCGCGTATACGTATGTATGTGGGTATGTGTGTGTGTGTGTGTGTGTGTATGTGTGCGTATGAGTGTGTGTATATGTTCTCTTGACTGTATGGAAGACCTTTGAAAGCAGAGTGGTTATTAAAATGAAATTGAATGAAATGTCTATGTACAGTAAAATTATACAGACATATTTTTCAGATGTCTTCACCATTGAAAACACACATCTGGCTTGGTATCTCAGCAATTCGGATGTCAATTCTAAATGAATTGTGATGTTACAGTAAATGTTTTTTTCTTTACCTGTTTAACCCTCCCGTTGTCCTAGGGTCAAAATGACCCGCCACTGTGTTGAACCAACTTTATTTAATTTTTATATTTTTTGGATCATTTGTGAGAAGGAGGCAGTGATACTTTATTTAAAGTCTCACTGCCTCCTTCTCACAAATGATCCCAAAAATAGAAAAATTAAATAAAGTTGGTTCAACACAGTGGCGGGTCATTTTGACCCTAGGACAACGGGAGGGTTAAATAAATGGTTGAAATTCCATTACACTTCTAAGCTACATGTACTGTTTGTGTTTGTGTGTGTGTGCGTGCGTGTTTGGGTGTGCGTGCGTGTTTGTGTGTGTGTGCGTGTGTGTGTGTGTGTGTGCGTGCGTGTGTGTGTGTGTGTGTGTGCGTGTGTGTGTGTGTGTGTGTGTGTGTGTGTGTGTGTGTGTGTGTGTGTGTGTGAGTGCGTGCGTGCGTGCGTGCGTGTGCGTGTGTGTGTGTGTGTGTGTGTGTGTGTGTGTGTGAGTGCGTGCGTGTGTGTGTGTGTGTGTGTGTGTGTGTGTGTGTGTGTGCGTGCGTGCGTGTGTGTGTGTGTGTGCATGTGTGTGTGTGTGTGTGTGTGTGTGTGTGTGTGTGTGTGTGTGTGTGTGTGTGTGTGTGTGTGTGTGTGTGTGTGTGTGTGTGTGTGTGTGTGTGAGTGCGTGCGTGCCCATAAGGGCCAGAGGCAAAGCCACATCCTCTGATGTCATTCAGTAACAGAGCAATATAAAAGAGAAGAGAAACACCCAGTGATATGCATTGACACACACTCTCTCATTCTCTCTCTTAGGACTGGGGAGGGGCTGAGGAAACTGAACATGGAGGGAAGGTGAAGGGACAGTAGTAGAAGACAGGGTGAAGAAAGGAATAACGGGAAGGATGAAGTGGAGGATGAAGAGGGAGGTGAAAGGATGGAGAGATTTCCCAAAAACAATTGGAAATAAAGTGTGTGTGCGTGTGTGTGTGTGTGTGTGTGTGTGTGTGTGTATGTGTGTGCGTCAGGGGATTCCCCTCTGTCTTCCAATCCTAAAGAAAGAGAGTGATTGAGCCAGTGACTCAGACAAACACACAGACACACTAGCATCCACACAACAAGTTACTGGCTCTAAGAGTTATGAGGGGTTATCGTCCTACAATGGTTGGGGTCAGGAAAAATCCCCTCCCGCTCCACAGTAAATCTCCACGGAGTGTCTCTCTGTTCCCACACACACACACACACACACACACACACACACACACACACACACACACACACACACACACACACACACACACACACACACACACACACACACACACACACACGCACAGAGACACACAGACACACACAGAGACACACACACAGAAACACACACACACAGAGACACACACACACACACACACACACACACACAAGCATTCACCAAGCAGTCGTCATTCTGTTACGAGGCCCATAGATATCTCTAATTGAAGAGTCATTGGGGGAGGAGTGAAAAGGGGTTGGGGGGAGTGATGGAGTTAGGCAGGCTGGGGAGAAAGGTGAAAACATGAGAGGAGAGATTTGGGGAGGGTGGGGAAGTGGTGGCTTCAGGATGAAAGGGGTGAGAGAGGGGGTTTAACATCCGTACACACACTCAGAGCACACAGAGAGCACATGAGTAATGTAGCTAACTGTCATCTCTCTTGAGGAGACCAGCAACCATCTGCATTAGCATTATCAAAGAAAACCAGTGGCTCCCATCATATAGCAACGCTACTCCATTTAGACAGACATTATACACACGCACATGCACACATACACCAAAGGAGGCTGGTGGGAGGAGCTATAGAAGGACGGGCTCATTGTAACGGCTGGAATGGAATAAAGGGAACGGACTCAAACGTGGTTTACCATATGTTTAATGTGTGGTTTACCATGTGTTTAATGTCTTTGATACCATTCCATTTATTCCATTCAAGCCATTACAAAATCAAATCAATCAAATCAAATGTTATTTGTCACATGCTTCGTAGACAACAGGTATAGACTAACAGTGAAATGCTTACTTACGGGTCCATTTCCAACAATGTAGAGCTAAAGATCAAATAAAAAATAGAAAATAGAAATAGTGACACTAGGAATAAATCCACAGTGAATAACTAATAAAAATAATGAGTAAAAAAATAACATGGCTATATAAAGGGAGTAGAAAATAACATGGCTATACAGGGAGTAGAAAATAACATGGCTATATGCAGGGAGTAGAAAATAACATGGCTATATACAGGAAGTAGAAAATAACATGGTTATATACAGGGAGTAGAAAATAACATGGCTATATGCAGGGAGTAGAAAATAACATGGCTATATACAGGAAGTAGAAAATAACATGGCTATATACAGGGAGTAGAAAATAACATGGCTATATACAGGGAGTAGAAAATAACATGGCTATATACAGGGAGTAGAAAATAACATGGCTATATACAGGGAGTAGAAAATAACATGGTTATATACAGGGAGTAGAAAATAACATGGCTATATACAGGGCGTAGAAAATAACATGGCTATATACAGGGAGTAGAAAATAACATGGCTATATACAGGGAGTAGAAAATAACATGGTTATATACAGGGAGTAGAAAATAGCATGGCTATATACAGGGAGTAGAAAATAACATGGCTATATACAGGGAGTAGAAAATAACATGAATATATACAGGGAGTAAAAAATAACATGGCTATATACAGGGAGTAGAAAATAACATGGCTATATACAGGGGGTAGAAAATAACATGGCTATATACAGGAAGTAGAAAATAACATGGCTATATACAGGGAGTAGAAAATAACATGGCTATATACAGGGAGTAGAAAATAACATGGCTATATACAGGGAGTAGAAAATAACATGGCTATATACAGGGAGTAGAAAATAACATGGCTATACAGGGAGTAGAAAATAACATGGCTATATGCAGGGAGTAGAAAATAACATGGCTATATACAGGAAGTAGAAAATAACATGGTTATATACAGGGAGTAGAAAATAACATGGCTATATGCAGGGAGTAGAAAATAACATGGCTATATACAGGAAGTAGAAAATAACATGGCTATATACAGGGAGTAGAAAATAACATGGCTATATACAGGGAGTAGAAAATAACATGGCTATATACAGGGAGTAAAAAATAACATGGCTATATACAGGGAGTAGAAAATAACATGGCTATATACAGGGAGTAGAAAATAACATGGCTATATGCAGGAAGTAGAAAATAACATGGCTATATACAGGGAGTAGAAAATAACATGGCTATATACAGGGAGTATAAAATAACATGGCTATATAAAGGGAGTAGAAAATAACATGGCTATATACAGGGAGTAAAAAATAACATGGCTATATACAGGGAGTAAAAAATAACATGGCTATATACAGGGAGTAGAAAATAACATGGCTATATACAGGGAGTAGAAAATAACATGGTTATATACAGGGAGTAAAAAATAACATGGTTATATACAGGGAGTAAAAAATAACATGGCTATATACAGGGAGTAGAAAATAACATGGCTATAAACAGGGAGTAGAAAATAACATGGCTATATACAGGGAGTAGAAAATAACATGGTTATATACAGGGAGTAGAAAATAACATGGCTATATACAGGGAGTAGAAAATAACATGGCTATATACAGGGAGTAGAAAATAACATGGATATATACAGGGAGTAAAAAATTACATGGCTATATACAGGGAGTAAAAAATAACATGGCTATATACAGGGAGTAGAAAATAACATGGCTATATACAGGGAATAGAAAATAACATGGCTATATACAGGGAGTAAAAAATAACATGGCTATATACAGGGAGTAAAACATAAAATGGCTATATACAGGGAGTAGAAAATAACATGGCTATATACAGGGAGTAGAAAATAACATGGCTATATACAGGGAGTAGAAAATAACATGGCTATATACAGGGAGTAGAAAATAACATGGCTATATACAGGGAGTAGAAAATAACATGGTTATATACAGGGAGTAGAAAATAACATGGCTATATACAGGGAGTAGAAAATAACATGGCTATATACAGGGAGTAGAAAATAACATGGCTATATACAGGGAGTAGAAAATAACATGGCTATATACAGGGAGTAGAAAATAACATGGCTATATACAGGGAGTAGAAAATAACATGGCTATATACAGGGAGTAGAAAATAACATGGCTATATACAGGGAGTAAAAAATAACATGGCTATATACAGGGAGTAGAAAATAACATGGCTATATACAGGGAGTAGAAAATAACATGGCTATATACAGGGAGTAGAAAATAACATTGCTATATACAATGAGCCCTTCCTCCTATAGCTCTTCCCACCAACGTCCTCTGACACACACACACACACACCAGAGCAGTGCTGAGGGAAACTTCACTGAGCTTGCTGCATAAGTGTCACTAAGGCAGAACTGACCATAGATCAATGTAAGGGTTGATAAGGTTAATCAATTTAAGAAAAGATAAGGGTTATCAATGTAAAGTTTGATAAGGGTCATCAATGTAATGATTGATAGGGGTCATCAGTGTGAGGATTGATAAGGGTCATCAATGAAATAATTGATAAGGGTCAGTCATCAATGAAAGGATTGATAAGGGTTTTGATAAGTGTCTTTTTATAAATGGCCTCTAAATATGACTATATTACAATAAATACATAAACAAACAATAAGTCATGATTTAACTCTTCATTCATAGTGACAAAAAAATTAATACAGCAGCAGTTCCCAAACTAGGGTGATATGAAAATGGGGTCGCGGGAGAATTTCCAAAATCCTGGGAAAAATTATAATCCAAAAACAGATATATATTACAATATCGTCTTTGCATCTCAAAATCATTGTAATGTGTTAACCTTACCTTAAAAATCTAAATGAAAATTATTCAAATCTAAAAGATAAAATTCAACCAGAGAGCGCCCTTAGATCATGGGAAAAGGCCGTACTTGACCGTTGCACTTGAATCCTTCCCACAGTGAATGGCTAGGCCCACTACGTTATGAAACCACACCCTATTGCAGAGACTTTGATGTTACTGGCCGCAATTGATATGGTGAAAACAATGTGTGGGGAGGCAAAGGCACAGAAACTCACATCAATACCTTTGTCAGATAACACTGTTAAACTCAGAATGTATGCTATTACTAGCAATCAAGAGGGAACTGACTGAACGACTCAAAAACTCCCCAGCTTGTGCTCTCCAAATGGACGTTAGCTGTGAGGGCCGAGATGCCCATGCATTGACTTTTGTTCGCTTTACATGTCGGGGATGCTATGCTATTCACGAGGACATATTTTTCTGTTTCACGATTCCCGAGGATGAAACGGCACAGGGGATGTTCAATGTGCTGTGTGGCTATGTTGACGAAAAACTGATTCCATGGGATCCAACAGTGGCTTTTGCACAGGTGGAACGGCGGGCAGGCCTCTGCACTCTAGCTATGAATGTGTCTCCCTCTGCCATATGGACACATTGTATGACACACAGAGAGCAACTGGCGGCAAAAGAGCTGAGCACAGAATTCAGAGATATACTGTAGCAGCTAACTTTGATTGTAAACCACATCAAACAACATCCACTGCTCGCCTGTTCGCAAAACTATGTGGAGATATGGGATCAGAGCATGACAATGTTCTATTTCACACCGAGGCTTGGTGGTTATAAAAGGGGAGTGTTGGAAAGATTTTTCCCATTGAGAGAGGAACTGTTGTCATTCACAATGGATGTAAAAAAAAACAGACTTGGTTGACTTTCTGTGTAATGAAAATAAAATGTGTCTCCTTGCCTATGTAACAGACATATTTGGGAAACTGAATGCAAGCATGCAGGGGAAATTTTACAGATGAGTGATAGAATCAGTGAATTCAGTGGAAATAATTATTATTGGAGAGA
This sequence comes from Coregonus clupeaformis, assembly GCF_020615455.1. Lineage (NCBI taxonomy): Eukaryota > Metazoa > Chordata > Actinopteri > Salmoniformes > Salmonidae > Coregonus > Coregonus clupeaformis. Next base: position 21,795,179 of record NC_059201.1, read on the forward strand.
GAGTCTTTCAAAAGCAAACCATGCACCCTTCCCACGGCTGTACATGTTTCTAACAGAAATCAGCATCAATAAGTGTCCCACACGAGTGATGACTTCTCACCTCCAACGCTTGGAAGAGCTGTGATCCTGGCTCAGTTGACATGCCGGTAAGTGAAATCGAACCGCTAATCGAGCTGTCATGTGACCGAATGCTGCAGACAATGCATTCACGGGTCACTACAGAGGAGTTTTGGTTCTTGACTCAAAGGGAATACCCTGCCGTCTCCCTCTGAGCATTAAAACTCATGGTACCCTTCGCCAGCTCATATCTTTGTGAAGCTGCATTCAGTGCTCTTGTCTGCAATCAAACCAAACATCGATCCAGGTTGGATGGCAGAGATGAGGTGGGCACTGTCGATCACGCCCCCTGACATGCATCAAGCACACCCATCTCATTAGTGGTGGTGAGAGAAGAGACATTATGTCAGAATAATTTGCAATTGACTGTCATAGCCCCACATTAAAAGTATGTGATGGTGAGTTGAGAAAACTCTTAGAATGTTTTTCAATTGACTGCCATAGCCCCAAATAAAAAAGTAAACATTGGCTGTTAATTACATAATTATTTTCACATGGTTGGTGATATTTTCTGATATCAAAATGGGATCGTGGGCCAAAAAAGTTTGGGAACCCCTGGAATACAGTCTTCTCCTGGTGCCTGCCTCCATTCTTGCTCAATTCCTCCCTTTTTCAAACAATTTCATGCTCCAATTAATGCCCTACTGGTTCCAAGATAACAGAGAAACATGGAGAAACCAGGATCATTTTTTGGTAAGATTCCCTTTGAGTTCATTAACTGCTTGAATTAATTAAAAACAGAAAGGATAAATTGACCACAAATGCAATTTTGGGCAGAAATCTCGCCCAAATCCAATAACGGTGGAAAGTAATTAAGTATCATTTCTATTACAGTGTAAGCTGTCTAAACCGTAGGTCAAATCTGCATCTCCCTCTCCTGAACTTGGAGGCTTTGTGCCAGTCTTTCTTCCTGGGAGAGGCCTGGGAGTTGAACACAGGCGATTACGAAGGTAATTTGGATGAAGGCCCACTTGAGTTGGCTTGGCCCTCGTGATACTATCAGCTTCACAATTAACCAACACAAACAGATAACCTCCACATCTCCGCTAGCAGTAGCACTTCTAATAGCCTGCTGCTGATGGCCAACACACACACACACACACACACACACCAAACACATGCACACACACACACACCAAACCAAATACACTGCAGGGATTTCTGTCCAATTAACATGCATGCAAAGCAATTTAGAGGCCAACAAGAAGTTTTTGTCTGGCTGCTCTGGGGTAATTTAACTCCTCTGTCTCTCTCTCCACAACACTGGGGTGGAGGTAGGGAAGGGATGGAGAGAGGGGGGAGAAGAGGAATGGATTTCTTGATTAAAACTTGTCTTTTCCCCCTCTTTTGCACTTGCAGGCGTGTGGTACTGTAGCTACATACACACAGCAAACATGCAGGGAATCCATATGTCCTAATACAGACAAAGGCATCATTGTTAATTCCCTTCATTAGCCTCCTCCTCCCATGCAAAGATTTCATTTGTGGTGGTCTTTTAGCTGGCTGCTGCCGGGAGAAATTCAATTGACGGTTGTTTCTCCACACACCGATTTCTCTGTCATTCACGTCTGACTGTCTCGCCTCTTACACGCTGCTCAATAAATCAACAAAGATTACACACAGATACTGATGGGCCATCAAACAGGGCCTTCCCTCTCTCCTCTCTCTCTCTCTCTCTCTCTCTCTCCACTCTCGCTCTTTCTTTATGATCAATTTAAATGTTTCTCATTCACACTTTTTCTTCCTTTGCTCTCCCTTACCCTCTTTCTCTTCCTCTGATTAACAGAACAGGACTGTTATATATTAGGAGAACGGGACACCATAAATAATACAGTATTTGTATTATTTATTTTATACAGTCTTTTTTGCCAATAATTTCAGACCTGACTGTAATGCTCTGCTGCATGTTCTTTATCACAGGCTGCTAGCCACTACAGCAGAGTTGTCATGGAAGGAGAATAAGGAAAACACACACACACACACACACACACACACACAAACACACACACACACACACACACACACAGGCACTAAGCACACAAAGCAGGCAAAGTTGTGTAAAGAGCAATATAAATGTTTGACTTTGCAACAAAAGACTTCTAATCAGATGTATTTAACTGGCAGGTGAGATGTGAGCGTGGAAGATGAGGGGGAGAGGAGGGAAGGAGAGGCGGAGAGAGAGAATATAAAATATATAGGAAAAGAAAAGAGCAACTGCAAGCCTATCTCTACCTCCCACCTTCCCTGTCAGTCTTCCATCCCCTCCCCAATCCTCTGTTTCTACACCTAATTAAACCAAAAGTCAGTTTCAATTAGCCAGCCTTTCCCCATACACGCCTTTATGCTAAAATTAATTAGTCAATTAGCCAATGAACATGTGAGCAGGTCTTTGTGTTAACGAGGCTTTTACAAGCTGCAGTAACCCTGAAGTAATGACCGACAGACAGTCTGCTGCAGCCACCCAGGGAACACTTTATACACCACTCCCATACACTGTTGCTACACACATACACACTCACACATATACACACACACACACACACACACACACACACACACACACACACACACACACACACACACACACACACACACACACACACACACACACACACACACACACACACACACACACACACACACACACTGAAGCAGTGGTTGTTGGTCCAGCTGTAATAATGTGTGTCTGTTCTCTGTCTCCTGTATAAATATGAATGAGAGAGTCATTGTAATGGCTCCTGGTTCAAATAAACACACCCAGACACACACATCCCTGCTTCCCTCTGCCCTAAATCATATCTGAATATAGGTTACAGGACACTTCCTCACTGCCAATGGATGTATGTGTGTGTATGACAGAGATATATATATATATAGAGAGAGAGATAGAGATAGATAGAGATTCTTCAGAAAGCTGATAGGCTGGAGCAAGGGAGGAGGGCGTGTTGGGTGATGAGCGGGAAGGGGATAGAGGGGGGAGTTATGGGTGAAGGGATAGAGGGGTGCTGTTATGGGTAAGGGTAGGGGGAGGGAAGAGAAGGGGGGTTATTTTGGGTTGAGGGGGAGGAGGAGGAAGAGAGGGAGGAAGGGTGAGAAAGGGTTTAGCTAGGAGCGGGCTCTGATTGTCAGCAAAGGGCCCAAAAAAGGAACTTTCATTTTTCAAACACACACACACTAGCCCTGGCAGCAGAGAGTTCCCTGTCAGAAGAGCGCTGGCATCCTTGAGAAAGTTTATTTTCTCGTTCCGTCGCTCTAAACAATCCCTTAAAAGGGAGAGCAGATGTTTATAGGCCTTCACAAACCAAACAGTGCCTCTCTGACACACACACACACACACACACACACACACACACACACACACACACACAGAGGATAGAGAAAGAGAGGCAAGTGATTCTGAGGGATGAGATAGAAGTGGAATGGGGAGAATGGAGTCTGACAATCCAGGGATTACATCTAAATCACTTCAATTTAAATGTTTAAATGTTAAACCGGAATTAAATTATCACTAAAACTTAACAACCCATATTGACATCAATAATGGTTGGGATTCAAGCACTTACAGTATATTACAGATGGCTGGGTGTGGTTTCATGTCAAAATATCCAATGGAAATGTCTGTGAGGTTACCACTGTACTGTATCTTTCAGTTAACAGGGACTTATGGGAGGTGTGTGTGCCTTAACATGGTGAATGGAAGACTCTTTGTGTTTTAGAACTCTCATTGCGTTTTAAAAGGCTCATTAAAACCACTGGTCTCTGCCTCTCTGTCTACTGAGCCACAGTGTTTTAGTGTAAACACACACTTGCCTTTTCCCCTTACATGGGCATGCACACAGCATGCTGCAGAAACACCACAGGCCGAGTGTTGCTGTGCGTAGGTGTGTATGTGTGAGTGGAGGTGTGTCGGGTAAATATGTGTGTGTATGTGAAGGGCCCGTTCCAAAAGTGTGAGTGGTACTGTAAGATGAAAAGCCTGGTGCTGTATAAACATCCCACTGGAACACTGGGCTTTACTAGGTCACGCACACACACACACACACACAAAAGTGAGAGAGAACGAGAGACAGAGAGAGAGAGAGAGAGACAGAGACAGAGAAAGAAAGAGCAAATATGTGATCTTAACACTAAAAGTGTCTGAAAGTGTATGTTCAGAAACACATACTATATCAAAGGCCTTTAGAAGTTTGATGTTATGAAAACTTTAATGTGGTCTGTGGCTGACATTGACTGTGTGGCTCTATCTAAAACGCCTTGTGGTCATGCACGGTATCACTTGTGTTTTACATGGCTGGGTGTAACTATTCATTACTTTCAAAGTGATGATACAGAAAGAAACAGGACTTGTTAGTTAGCCCTATCTGAGTCCAGACAGCAGAAAGATGAGGTTCTAGTGTTTTTATAGCCTAAAGAAAGTAGAGCCTCACAGCACTTGATAATATAATGTGTCTTTATGATATGCAACTTTCCCTCTTTGAACATTGGGGAGATGGGGTGGTGAGTCGGGGGTCTTTGTAATGAGGTCTCATCCGTCTCTTTGGCCGTCACACACATGCACGTGCACACACACGCACACGCAGACACACACACACTCCATCTGACACTGGAGACTCTCAAGGCACTGAACACTCAGATTAAGAATGGATGACCATGAAAAATTAACAGGTTTATCTCTCCTTACTCTCTCCTTCTCTCTCTCCTTCTTCCCTCTCTCACTCTATACCTCCAGCTCAATTATGTTTTTTCAATTCAGCTCCCTCTCTCCCTCTAAGCTCCAGGGAGACGGAGAGAGAATGGAGCTGTGATTAAGTTGATAAATTCCAGATAATAAAAACAGAATGCCTATAATTCTCTCTTCTCTCTGTTTGGAGGGAGTCTCTTCTCTTCCGCTCCCTCTCTCTCTGCTCTGGGCAGTGTGGACAGGGATAGTGAGACAGAGAGAGGATGGATGGATGATTTGGAAAGACAAAGAGAGAGGGTATTTTTGAAGGATGTGCAATAAGTAGACGTACTGCACATAGCCTGTCTTGTCATATCGACCCAGACTCCTGACTTCTTCTTAATGTTATTGCAGCCATACAAATCTCTGAGAAGATAGACTTGTTTTGAAAACTTTTTGTTAAAAACATACAATAAGTTATACTGCTTACTTCTGATAAACTAGCATACATGTCTGGAGAGGGGAGGTTCAGCTAGCATCAGTCCGGATTTGGCCTGCCTCCATTCTAGAGCTAAGCTAGCGTCAGTTTTACTGGAGAGGTTTGCATGTTTTCCCCTGATTAATTCTGTTGTTGTTTTGTCTGAGTTCTTTTTATGAGCAGTGATGTTTGTCACATATTTTTATTAGCCTGTGTGTAATGGAAACTTGGTGACATTTTGTTAAGGGTCTGAAGAACAACTGAACCCAAACAGCCTTCTAAAGGCATTAAAATTGAAGTCCAGACACTCAAACTAAAAAGACAACAACTCTCTGCTTCTGGTAAAGCAGCTTGGAGTGACTCACTCTTCTGCTCTATTCCTCCCTCCCTCCCTCCATCCTTCCATCACTCCATCACACAGACAGAAGACCCACACATGCACACAAGTACACACAAGTACACACACACACACAAACAGAACCACACACGTTCTCAAATACACAGACACACACATGAACCAATATTTCTCCAAACCCTGGAGAGGAGAGCGTAAGTCCCATTTAGTGCCTGGCCATTGCAGCTGTGTACATATTCTCTCCTCGGGTACTCTCTGCTCCAGTCCAGACACACTCTGTAGTAGCAACAGAAACCTGCTCAACACCATGTGTCCATTAGACCAAACCACAGCCTTCTCTCATAGGGGAGTGAAAGGGAGAATGGGGAAAGAAGCGGGAGAGAAGCAAAGATGGGACATGGGGGAGAGGGAAGAGATGGGGAAGGAGGGGAGAGGAGACAGAGGGGTAAGAAGAGGGGAGAATTGGGGAAAGAGTAGATGGGTGGAGGGAGACGTTCTGAGCCCTGCCACATAGTGGGGTCCAGAGTATTGTTGATGGGGTCAGGGGGAACATGATAAGGACGTAGGGCTGTGATGGTCATGGAATTTTGCATGACGGTAATTGGACAGCCAAATGAAGCAGTCTCCGTAAAACCACGGTCATAGGGTTAAGCTAATCTGTATTAAAAATACAGTATATAAACTGAACAAAAATATAAACGCAACATGCAACAATTTCAAAGATTTTACAGAGTTACAGTTCAAATAAGGAAATCAGTCAATTGAAATAAATTCATTAGGCCCTCATGGATTTCACATGAGTGGAAATACATATATGCATCTGTTCGTCACAGATACCTTAAAAAACAGTAGGTGCGTTGATCAGAAAACCAGTCAGTATCTGGTGTGACCACCATTTGCCTCAGGCAGCGTGACACATCTCCTTCGCATAGAGTTGATCAGGCTATTGATTGTGGCCTGTGGAATGTTGTCCCACTTCTCTTCAATGGCTGTGCGAAGTTGCTGGATATTGATGGGAACTGGTACACGTCGATCCAGAGCATCCCAAACATGCTCAATGGGTGACATGTCTGGTGAGTATGCAGGCCATGGAAGAACTGTGACATTTTCAGCTTTCAGGAATTGTGTTCAGATCCTTGCGACATGGGGCCGTGCATTATCATGCTGAAACATGAGGGGATGGCAGGGGATGAATGGCACGACAATGGGCCTCGTCACGGTATCTCTGTGCATTGAAATTGCCATCGATAAAATGCAATTGTGTCGTTGTCCGTAGCTTATGCCTGCCCATACCATAACCCCACCGCCACCTTGGGGCACTCTGTTCACAACACTGACATCAGCAAACCGCTCGCCCACACGACGCCATACATGATGTCTGCATCTACCTGGTACCGTTGAAACCGGAATTCATCCATGAAGAGCAAACTTCTCCAAAGTGCCAGTGGCCATCGAAGGTGAGCATTTGCCCACTAAAGTCAGTTACGACGCTGAACTGCAGTCAGGTTAAGACCCTGGTGAGGAAAATGAGCAAGCAGATGAACTTCCCTGAGACGGTTTCTGACAATCTATGCAGAAATTCTTCGGTTGTGCAAACCCATAGTTTCATCAGCTGTCCGGGTGGCTGGTCTCAGAAGATCCTGCAGGTGAAGAAGCCAGATGTGGTGGTCTGTGGTTGTGAGGCCGGTTGGACGTACTGCCAAATTCTCTAAAACAATGTTGGAAGTGGCTTATGGTAGAGAAATGAACATCAAACTCTCTGGCAACAGATTTGGTGGACATTCCTGCAGTTAGCATGCCAATTGCACGCTCCCTCAAAACTTGAGACATCTTTGGCATTGTGTTGTGTGACAAAACTGCACATTTTAGAGTGCCCTTTTATTGTCCACAGCACAATGTGCACCTGTGTAATGATAATGCTGTTAAATTAGCTTCTTGATATGCCACACCTGTCAGGTGGATGGATTATCTTGGCAAAGGAGAAATGCTCACTAACAGAAATGTAAACAAATTTGTGCACAACATTTGAGAGAAATTAGCTTTTTGTGCATGTTGAAAATGTCTGTGATCATTTATTTCAGCTCATGAAACATGGGACCAACACTTTACATGTTGCGTTTATATTTTTGTTCAGTATATATATATATATATATATATATATATATATATATATATATATGACAATTTTATAAATAGTATAATTGTGTGATATGATAGGATTTTGCAAACCCACTCCCCCCTTCACCCCAAGATGAATGGTTTTGACCACTAAAGTTTTCCCTCACTACACGGTCCACTGCTTTGATTGGTGTAACGTTAGCGAGAAACCACAAGTGTCTATCCAGATAATGAAAAGGCACCCGCAAAAGAAATTCAAGGAACTTATATAGTTATTTGTCATTTGCGGCGTGCATGATCATGAGCAAAGTCATTGTAGCCTATCATTTCAATTCCCCTGTGAGAACCATAAGCATGGGCTGACTTGGCTTTGCTGTACCGCAGCCGAAGCCTGCCAGCAGCCTACCTACCAAAGTTTGCACCGTGTCCATTACAATGTAGAAAAACGCATATCAGCTATCTTTCAATAGCTATTCATATTACCGGAGTGTCATCTTATTCTAGCTATTTTTATGCTGGATTCGCAGCAGCAATTTATGGAAGATATCAGAACTTTGGCAATAACAATAGATGGCGAAGTCAAAGATAGGCCAGTGGTTTCCATCTGTGGCGAAGTGTTCTCTAAATTAATTCTTATGACAAATCCAGCTGCAGAACCAGCCATACAGCCAGCTGGTTAATCTGTTGAATACGGTGTAGTAAAAAAAACCCAGCAACAACATATAACATTAGCTAGCTAGATAAGGTTAGCATGCTAGCTAGCTACAATGACTACTGTCAGTGCCCTATTTGTTGATGTTTATCAACTCCACATGGAAATTCCCAATGCGTGAATATGTACAGTTGAAGTCGGAAGTTTACATACACTTAGGTTGGAGTCATTAAAACTCGTTTTTCAACCACTCCACAAATTTCTTGTTAACAAACTATAGTTTTGGCAAGTCGGTTAGGACATCTACTTTGTGCATGACACAAGTAATTTTTCCAACAATTGTTTACAGACAGATTATTTCACTTATAATTCACTGTATCCCAATTGCAGTGGGTCAGAAGTTTACAAACACTAAGTGACTGTGCCTTTAAACAGCTTGGAAAATTCCAGAAAATGATGTCATGGCTTTAGAAGCTTCTGATCGGCTAATTCACATCATTTGAGTCAATTGGAGGTGTACCTGTGTATGTATTTCAAGGCCTACCTTCAAACGTAGTGCCTCTTTGTATGACATCATGTGAAAATCAAAAGAAATCAGCCAAGACCTCAGAAAAACAATTGTAGACCTCCACAAGTCTGGTTCATTCTTGGAAGAAATTTCCAAACGCCTGAAGGTACCACGTTCATCTGTACAAATAATAGTACGCAAGTATAAACACCATGGGACCACGCAGCCGTCATACCGCTCAGGAAGGAAACACGTTCTGTCTCCTAGAGATTAACGTACTTTGGTGCGAAAAGTGCAAATCAATCCCAGAACAACAGCAAAGGACCCTGTGAAGATGCTGGAGGAAACAGGTACAAAAGTATCTATATCCACAGTAAAACTAGTCCTATATCGACATAACCTGAAAGGCCGCTCAGCAAGGAAGAAGCCACTGCTCCAAAACTGCCATTAAAAAGCCAGACTACGGTTTGCAACTGCACATGGGGACAAAGATCGTACTTTTTTGAGAAATGTCCTCTGGTCTGATGAAACAAAAATATAACTGTTTGGCCATAATGACCATCGTTATGTTTGGAGGAAAAAGGGGAAGGCTTGCAAGCTGAAGAACACCATCCCAACCGTGAAGCACGGGGGTGGCATCATCATGCTGTGGGGGTGCTTTGCTGCAGGAGGGACTGGTGCACTTCACAAAATAGATGGCATCATGAGGAAGGAAAATTATGTGGATATATTGAAGCAACATCTCAAGACATTGTCAGGAAGTTAAAGCTTGGTCGCAAATGGGTCTTCCAAATGGACAATGAACCCAAGCATACTTCCAAAGTTGTGGCAAAATGTCTTACGGACAACAAAGTCAAGGTATTGGAGTGGCCATCACAAAGCCCTGACCTCAATCCTATAGAAAATGTGTGGGCAGAACTGAAAAAGCATGTGCGAGCAAGGAGGCCTATAAACTTGATTCAGTTACACCAGCTCTGTCAGGAGGAATGGGCCAAAATTAACCCAACTTATTGTGGGAAGCTTGTGGAAGGCTACCTGAAACGTTTGACCCAAGTTAAACAATTTAAAGGCAATGCTTCCAAATACTAATTGAGTGTATGTAAACCTCTGACCCACTGGGAATGTGATGAAAGAAATAAAAGCTGAAATATATAATTCTCTATACTATTATTCTGACATTTCACATTCTTAAAATGAAGTGGTGATCCTAACTGACCTAAGACAGGCAATATTTACTTGGATTAAATGTCAGGAATTGTGAAAAACTGAGTTTAAATGTATTTGGCTAAGGTGTATATAAACTTCCGACTTCAACTGTATAAGTAGCCTTCATCATTCTTCGGAGGTGGAGCCTAAACGTGTGTTTCCTCTCTAGGACAGGAAATTATGTCTAAATAGTGGTGGCAACTTCTTCTGGGGGGGTCATTTAAGTTTAGGCATTCATTCCGAATGGTTAAGTTAAGGGTTAAGATGGTTATTTTCAATTCACAAACTGTAGAAACAATGAGAATAGAAAGGTTCAGAACTTTTGTAAAACATCACAGTACAGTTGAAAAATATATGGCAAAAATAGTTTTTAAGAGTTAAGAGATAGATGGGAGGTGTTGAAATGAGCTGAAGGATGGGACTAATAACAACAACTAATAACAACAAGATAACTAGTGTAAGACATGCTGTGTCCATAATAAGTATATAGGTTATATATTGTGAGCTTTTGTGAAAGATATGGCATATAGAAGCATACCAGATTGACATCATGAAAATGATCGGAGGAAGTTCAGGAGTAAAAACCAAACAAAATATAATTAGTGACTGTGTCCATAAAATGTATATAGTATGTATAAGCCTGAAGTAGAGGCCTATGCATTGTTGTTAACTAGTTTACTCCAATTAGGGAGGGGATGGTGGGGTTGGAAAGTAATAAAGGAAAATATATATTTTTTTAAAGGATATGTATGTATATATGTATATATGTGTATATATATGTGTATGTATGTGTATATGTATATATATATATGTATATATAAATGTATATATGCGAGAAAAAAAAAAGAGAAAAAAAACATATGGGAGGTGATGCAGACAATTACATTGATGGAAGTTACAATCTTTCTGCAATACTAAAGCTACCCCCCCTCCAAAAAAAAAAAAAAAAAAAGGGGTTAAGGTTTGGGATAGGGTTAAAACAAAACAAATTAAAACAAGTGTCCACAATTGGGATTGAACACACAACTTTCTGATTCAAAGTCATGGGATTATGCCTATCCACCACCACTATCCACATTGCCCTAGCAATACCCTGGCTACTTGATGGTAATAGCGCTCACTGTTGTCCCTAGTGGACGATTTTTAAGGCATTTCTCGATGTCCTCAGGACATGGACAGATGTCCAATTTCAAAGTGAATATTGAGCAATCTGCCTGCCATAACCATCGGTTACACATTTATACGGTAATTGTGCCAGACCTATAAGGAAAGATGGTGCTGTATGGAGGGAAAGCTCAATCCTCACCTGCCACTCACATTCAATAGGCCACTGTTCGTGCCAATCATAGGGGCTAAAGCCCACCCCCCTGTGACCAGGAACAAACTAATCCTTAACCTAAACCCTAATCCTCAACTTTCAATCCAAAACATATCCCTGACAACCACATTCATTGAGACACACACAGAGAAAGAGAGAGAGAGAGAGTAAGAGAGAGAGAGAGAGAGAGAGAGGAGAGAGGAGATACATACAGTACAGTTCCTACAAAAAGTATAAATACCCCTTGACTTATTCCACACTTTGTTGTGTCACAGTCTGAATTCAAAATAGATTAAATTGATATTTTTTCTCACCCATCTACACACAATACTCCATAATGACAAAGTAAAAACATGGTTTTAGACATTTTTGCATATTTCTTAAAAATTAAATACAGAAATATCTAATTTACATAAGTATTCACACCCCTGAGTCAATACTTTGTAGAAGCACCTTCAGCAGCGATTACAGCTGTGAGTGTTTCTGGGTAAGTCTCTAAGAGCTTTCCACACCTGGATTTTGCAACATTTGCCCATTATTCTAGACAGCCATTTTCAGGTCTTGCCGTAGATTTTCAAGTAGATTTAAGTCAAAACTGTAACTCGGCCACTCAGGAACATTCAGTGTCTTCTTGGTAAGCAACTCCAGTGTAGATTTAGTGTTTTAGGTTATTGTTGTCACGATCGTCTGACGAATGAGACCAAAGCGCAGCGCGTTGAGTGAACATGACTTTATTAAATTAAAGTACTCAATGCCAAAACAACAAACAATGACGATACGTGAAGTCCACAGTGACAAAGACTGAATACGGAACAAAAACCCACAACACTAAGGTGAACCCTGACAGTTTAAATATGGCTCCCAATCAGAGATAACGAGCCGACAGCTGACACTCGTTACCACTGATTGGGAGTCACACGACCAAACAAGGAAACACAACCAAAACCAAACCAAACACAACAAAACGAACACACCCTGGCTCAACATACAAAGTCCCGGAGCTAGAGCGTGACAGTACCCCCCCCTAAAGGCGCGGACTGCGATCGCGCCTCAAAAACCCCAAACAGGGGAGGGCTGGGTGGGCATTACTCCTCGGAGGCGGCTCCGGCTCGGGCTTGACCACCACCCTTCTTCCAATCCCCCGAGCGCCCCGGTCCGATCTGACCCAGCTGGTAGGATCTGGACTGACGACGCGCACCCCTGGCTTAGCGCGTGAGGCAGGAACGGACCGGACCTGGCTGACGATACGCACCCTAGGCTTGATGCGTGAGCGGAACGGGCCTCACCAGGCTGACGACTCGCATCCCTGGCTTGGTGCGAGTAGTAGGAATGGGCTGGATCAGGCTGACGGCTCGCACCTTGGCTTGGTGCGAGTAGCAGGGACGAGCTGAACCAGGCTGACGACTCGCACCCTTGGCTTGGTGCGAGTAACAGGAACGGGCTGGACCAGGCCGACGACTCGTACCCCTGGCTTGGTGCGAGTAGCAGGAACGGGCTGGACCAGGCTGACGACTTCGCACCCTTGGCTTGGTGCGAGTAGCAGGAACGGGCTGGACCAGGCTGACGACTCGCACCCTTGGCTTGGCGCGAGTAGCAGGAACAGGCCGGGCTGGGCTGGCGACGCACACCGTAGGTTTTGTGCGTGGAGCAGGAACAGGCCGGGCTGGGCTGGCGACGCACACCGTAGGCTTTGTGCGTTGAGCAGGAACAGGCCGGGCTGGGCTGGCGACGCACACCGTAGGCTTTGTGCGTTGAGCAGGAACAGGCCGGGCTGGGCTGGCGACGCACACAGTAGGCTTTGTGCGTTGAGCAGGAACAGGCCGGGCTGGGCTGGCGACGCACACCGTAGGTTTTGTGCGTGGAGCAGGAACAGGCCGGGCTGGGCTGGCGACGCACACCGTAGGTTTTGTGCGTGGAACAGGAACAGGCCGGGCTGGGCTGGCGACGCACACCGTAGGTTTTGTGCGTGGAGCAGGAACAGGCCGGGCTGGGCTGGCGACGCACACCGTAGGCTTTGTGCGTTGAGCAGGAACAGGCCGGGCTGGGCTGGCGACGCACACCGTAGGCTTTGTGCGTTGAGCAGGAACAGGCCGGGCTGGGCTGGCGACGCACACCGTAGGTCTGGTACGTGGAGCAGGAACAGGCCGGGCAGGGCTGTCGACGCACACCGTAGGCTTTGTGCGTGGAGCAGGAACAGGCCGGGCTGGGCTGGCGACGCACACCGTGGACTTGGTGCGTGGAGTAGGAACAGGCCGGTCCATACTGGGAACACACACCACTGGCCTTAACCGGGGATCAGGAACGGGCCGGACCGGACTGGTAACACACCTCAGTCTCTCACGCTGTGCCTCAACTACTTCCCTCCCTCTACTGCGCCAATGGCTCCCGTAATCCGGTAGCCTTCTCTCCACGTCTCCCTGTGGCAGCCTCCTGCTGCCCAGCGCCTACCATGTGCCCCCAAAAACGTTTTGGGGTTGCCTCTCGTCCTTCCGACGATGACCCTGCTGACGCCGTTGCTCCTCTCCATCCTGGGTCTCCCCCTTCATCGCCCTCCGGTACCGGACGGCCTCCTCCTTCGTAATATGCCCCCAGCCGAGGAGGACATCCACCAGCGTTACCTCCTGCGTGTGTTCCTGGACACGCTGCTTGGTCCTGGTACGGTGGGTTTTTATGTCACGATCGTCTGACGAATGAGACCAAAGCGCAGCGCGTTGAGTGAACATGACTTTATTAAATTAAAGTACTCAATGCCAAAACAACAAACAATGACGATACGTGAAGTCCACAGTGACAAAGACTGAATACGGAACAAAAACCCACAACACTAAGGTGAACCCTGACAGTTTAAATATGGCTCCCAATCAGAGATAACGAGCCGACAGCTGACACTCGTTACCACTGATTGGGAGTCACACGACCAAACAAGGAAACACAACCAAAACCAAACCAAACACAACAAATCGAACACACCCTGGCTCAACATACAAAGTCCCGGAGCCAGAGCGTGACAATTGTCCTGCTGAAAAGTAAATTAATCTCCCAGTGTCTGGTGGAAAGCAGACTGAACCATGTTTCCTCTAGGATTTTGCCTGTGATTAGCTCCATTCCATAAATTTTTTTATCCTGAAAAACTCCCCAGTCCTTAATGATTACAAGCATACCCATAACATGATGCAGCGACCACTATACAGGTCCCCTGTAGCTCAGTTGGTAGAGCATGGCGCTTGCAACGCCAGGGTTGTGGGTTCGTTTCCCACAGGGGGCCAGTATGAAAATGTATGCACTCACTAACTGTAAGTCGCTTTGGATAAGAGCGTCTGCTTAAAAAAAAAAAAGACTAAAATATGAAGAGTGGTACTCAGTAATGTGCTGTATTGGATTTGCCCCAAACATAACACTTTGTATTGAGGACATAAAGTACATTTCTTTGCCACATGTTTTGCAGTATTACTTTAGTGCCTTGTTGCAAACAGGATGCATGTTTTGGAACATTTTTATTCTGTACAACAAGCTTCCTACTTTTGACTCTGCCAATTAGGTTAGTATTGAGGAGTAAGTACAATGTTGTTGATCCATCCTCATTTTTCTCCTATCACAGACATTAAACTCTTTAACTGTTTTAAAGTCACCATTGGCCTCATGGTGATATCACTGAGTGGTTTCCTTCCTATCCGGCAACTGAGTTATCTTTGTAGTGACTGGGTGTATTGATACACCATCCAAAGAGTAATTAATAACTTCACCATGCTCAAAGGGATACTCAGTGTCTGCTTTTATTTATTTTTACCCATTTACCAATAGGTGCCCTTCTTTGCGATGCATTGGAAAACCACTGTGGTCTTTGTGGTTGAATCTGTGTTTGAAATTCACTGCTCGACTGAGGGACCTTACAAATAACTGTATGTGTGGGGTACAGAGATGAGGTAGTCATTAAAAAATCACGTTAAACAGTATTAACTTACATAGAGTGAGTCCATGCAACTTAAGTGACTTGTTAAGCAAATGTGTACTCCTGAACTTATTTAGGCTTGCCATAACAAAAGGGGTTGAACACTTACTGACTAAAGACATTTAAGCTTTTCATTTTTATTAATACAAAATAAAAATAAAAACATAATTCCACTTTGACATTATGGGGTATTGTGTGTAGACCAGTGACAACAAATCTCAATTTAACACAACAAAATGTGGAAAAAGTCAAGGCGTGTGAATACTTTCTGAAGGCACTAAATGGTTCAGTAAAAACAGGCCCTGGGGGAAATGGAGCGCTGGAGTACTCTTCTCTTCTGCCAACGGAACACTTTGTTCCTGTACAACATAAACATTCTGATTTATCTCAACAGCCCTCCTTCACTCCAAGTCCCACTCTCTTCCTCCTCTTCTCTCTTTCGCCAACCTCTCCTCTCCAGGTTATTACAGACAAACAGTGTGTGTATATGAGAATGGGGAATCACACTTTCCCATACAAACAGGTCCCTACACACACACTAACAGGTCTGTCACACAAACACTCACAAATCTGAGTGAGGGGGCTGGGCTAAGCACAGGTCAGTGGGGGGGGGGGGGAGAAAGAGAGAGAGAGAGAGCAAAGAGAGAGAGAGAGAGAGAGAGAGAGAGAGAGAGAGAGAGAGAGAGAGAGAGAGAGAGAGAGCAAAACAGTGCCCATGATGCAGAACCAAGAATAGTACCCACTTTAGCTCAGGATACTTGGAACAGACAAGCCAATAGACTCTCTCTCTCTCTCTCTCTCTCTCTCTCTCTCTCTCTCTCTCTCTCTCTCTCTCTCTCTCTCTCTCTCTCTCTCTCTCTCTCTCTCTCTCTCTCTCTCTCTCTCTCTCTCTCTCTCTCTCTCTCTCTCTCTCTCTCTTTCTTACCTCCCTTTCCCGCTGTGTGACTTTCCTTTTATTCCCTCTCTCCCGCTCTCCCAAGACAGGAGTTTGATGGTTTCTGCTGATTCTGCCATCACAGGCAGACTGACAGTTGACATTCTCTCTTCTTTAATACCTGTCTTGTTCATTTCTTTCTCTTTCCCTTCCTTAGATGGTGAAAGTATTGTCAGAGAGGGAAGTAGGGGGAGGGAGGGGGTGATGTAGCGTCAAGGCCTTTCATACTCTTCAGCCATCCCTGTGATTTCAAAGGGAGAGAGTGGAGTAGGGAGGAGAGGCGGGAGGGAAGGAGTGAGAGGGGGATAGGAAGTGAGGCATTGTCAGGCACGTGCGCAGATAGGGGTCTACCTGTGCCCTCCCACTCGCCAAGTGCCCTTTTGGGTGGTGGTACAATTATAAAAACGTTTGTATATTATATTTTGTTGTTGTTGTTCTAAACCCACTGCCCCCAAGTCATCCCCCAAGTTTGCCACCCCCCACCCCGACCCCTTCCGTTGGTCTGCCCTGTACGGAGCTCACGTGTGCCCGGTTGTGCATTTTTCCCAGTCTGCCCTGTACAGAGATTGCGAGCGCCAGTATGGACTATCTGTTTATCCATGCATGAAGCTGTTATGCAATGCGTTTCTATGGGCTAATAGCAATAAGGCCAAATTCTGTTTCATCAAATATTTTTTATATACAGTATATTTTTTTCATACCTTAAGGGGTCCTAAAATTCCAAATCAAATAGCTAAATGATCCTTGGTATGACCATTTTAAAACAATTCCATATGTTTGCTGAGTAGAACGTCCCCCCCCCCCCTGGGTCAATAGCATCTTTAAAAAAATTGCCTAGCTGTGGATTGTGTGTAGCCAAACAACAATAACAAGACATAGCTACAGTCGGGAACGTGCAGCAGATCTGTCAGTGTAGAGCATGAAGACAAAACAGGCCTTTCGTAATATTTCATATACAATCGCGGGAAAACACAGGTTGGAAAGCAAATGGCTCCTGCTGAAAATAGAAGACTATACTCTGTCTGTGTAGGCTACCAATACATTTAATCAACTTCCAAATAGGCCTATTGAGTGAACATTGCTTTACAAAGTAAAACAAGAGAGCGATAGGCTTTAGGCACGAGCGCATCGGTCATCTCCGGCGAGTCACTGGAACTGGAAAGCTTTTTTAGGACTATAATTTCCTCTTCATATTGCACAATATGTGTCTCCACACACCTAGGCCTAGGCTATTGATGGATTCAAGACAAGGTTGTTTTTCTTGTTCTCAGATTCTCAATTTGTCAGTGTCAAAGTAACCTGTCATTGCTCTCATTTGTGCAGTATTAATAAAGATTCTGCCAAAGTCTACAGTCATGTAAAATTAAGTAGAATTACATGAAAGGAGTTTATAAAAGGCAAACATTTTCCTAGACCCTAGGATACTAAAAATGGTCCCCATGTGTGCAACTTCTGTAAGCCCCTCTACTCCTCTGCTCTATGCCACTACGCAAATGCGATCATATGCTTGCAATGCTTTATTATACAGGTGACATTTTTTTTGTCCTGCGTTGCCTGAGACTTTAGCAACACTAGTTCCTCTTACCCACCTGCTGTGATGCTAATTGTATAATGGATGCTTAATACTGTACAGCTCTCTCTCGCTCTCTCTCTCTCTCCTGTGTTTTCTCTCTCTCCCTCACCCCCTCCTTCCCTGACCCCCTCTCCTTTTACTCTCTCCTCTCACATGTGTAGGGGTTTCTGTGATGTGAGACACAGCCGCTGTAATCGAATTTGTCCATGTGGAAAAACAATACAAGACAGAAAAATAGTTAATGCCGGCTATTTTGTATACATGTCAGATCGTATGAGTGTAAGGATAAATTGGGGCCATTTGCGCATTGTGCAGGAGAGAGGAGAGAAAAATGAGAGGAAACGAGGAATACACAGAGGCATGAATCCTGTTTGCTTGTATACACAAAGCCCTCCGGGTTATTTAGGTTGAAGGTGTTTATACACCACTTTTATGCAACACACACACTCACACACACACGTTAATGAGATAAATACGGAATTTCAAAGCATAAAACCTTTTTCTTAAACCGTCCCCAACACTTAAAACACTGGTTCTACTAGTCAAATCTACCTGTCTGTCCAATAACAGAGGGGACCGAGTTACATCTCAATTTCATGAGAGGGGAAATGTAAAAGTCATTTCCACCCATATGTTCATCTCATTCACTGTACAGGAGGTTTGAGGTTCAGGTTTATAACTCCAACAGTCTGAAGAGAATCCATCCTATTACCTCTGGAGGGAGACATTATGTCCATCAGATACACATTGATGGGAAGTTTACAACTCAAACCAGACATGCACAACTCTCAGGGCTGCTGTCCTGCTGGTTTGGTTCCTGCAAATATATATTTTTTTACATTTTAGTTATTTAGCAGACACTCTTATCCAGAGCATCTTACAGGAGAAATTAGGGTGCCTTACTCAAGGACACATTGACATTTTTTACCTAGTCGGCTTGGGGATTCGAAACACCTTTCGGTTACTGGCCCAACGCTCTTAACCACTGGGCTATCTGCCACCCCATAGCACTTTGTGAGCCATTACTTTACCAGGCTTCTCAGTATTGAGAAGGAACACCAGCAGACAACGTGACCCTGGAGGACTTGTACAGTCCTGGGTGTGTTTTCCTCATTGACTTGTGGTGGAGACCTGATCAGATGCTGTGTGAGGGGAAATTACATTGACTCTGTAGAGAGAGACAGACCTGCTGACCAGCTGTCACAAAACTGATTCCGCCCGCACGCACACACACCTGGATATCTCTGTGTTTCATGGGCTGCCCCTCTCGGTCTCCACTTCACGGCTTAAAGAGATCTGTTATAAGGAGTGTGTGTTAGGGTTGTGAACGTTTCAATGTTAAAACAAAATTGACATCCTTAACATTAAGAAACATTTATTTTAAATTTAAATTTTTTGATGCAAAAAGTAAACAGCATAGTCGGTCAATTTCCGCAACAACTAAGAGCGTTGAAGCGTGAGGCTCAATTTCTCCGCCGCTTTGGTGCCCTGGCTACCACGTTGTGTACAGCATGAAGCGAACCCGTGAACATGCGCAGATACTGTGTGTGACTGTGTGAGAGCGAAGTGTTGCATCTCGCTCATCTCAATATCCTAGACTATTCATTGATGATAGCCCTGCTTTACTGAAGTTGCGAGACATTCAAGCCAAGATATTGCTATACAGCATTCCATTGCGAGATACAGCTTTTGATTGCCGATAGATAGGTCTAGTGCACGTTTCTGACTGTCTGCCTGGTGGCCGACCTGCCTAGAGTGCATTCGGAAAGTATTCAGACCTCTTGACTTATCCCACATTTTGTTACGTTACTACAAATTACTACAATACCTAGGTGTCTGGTTAGACCGTAAACTCTCCTTCCAGACTCACATTAAGCATCTCCAATCCAAAGTTAAATCTAGAATCGGTTACCTATTTCACAACAAAGCCTCCTTCACTCATGCTGCCAAACATGCCCTCGTAAAACTGACTATCCTACCAATCCTTGACTTCGGCGATGTCATTTACAAAATAGCCTCCAACACTCTAATCAGCAAATTGGATGTAGTCTATCACAGTGCCATCCGTTTTGTCACCAAAGCCCCATATACTACCCACCATTGTGACCTGTACGCTCTCGTTGGCTGGCCCTCACTACATATTCGTCGCCAAACCCACTGGCTCCAGGTCATCTAGAAATCACTGCTAGGCAAATCCCCGCCTTATCTTAGCTCATTGGTCACCATAGCAACACCCACCCGTAGTATACACTACAGCAGGTATATCTCACTGGTCATCCCCAAAGCCAACACCTCCTTTGGCCGCCATTCCTTCCAGTTCTCTGCTGCCAATGACTGGAACGAACTGCAAAAATCTCTGAAGCTGGAGACTATTATCTCCCTCACTAACTTTAAGCATCAGTTGTCAGAGCAGCTTACCGATCACTGCACCTATACACAGCCCATCTGTAATAAGCCCACCCAACTACCTCATCCCAATATTGTTATTTATTTTGCTCATTTGCACCCCAGTATCTCTATTTGCACATCATCTTCTGCACATCTATCATTCCAGTGTTAATACTAAATTGTAATTATTTTGCACTATAGCCTATTTATTGCCTTACCTCCATAACTTGCTACATCTGCACACACTGTATATATATTTTCTGTTGTATTTTTGACTTTATGTTTTGTTTTACCCCATATGTAACTCTGTGTTGTTGTTTTTATCGCACTGCTTTGCTTTATCTTGGCCAGGTCGCAGTTGTAAATGAGAACTTGTTCTCAACTGGCTTACCTGGTTAAATAAAGGTGAAATAAAAAATAAAATAAAAAAATAAAAAACAGCTGGAAAAATGTCAGAGAAAGGAAAGCGACAGCAGCGAAGTCCGGTATGGCAAAACTTTTAGAAAGATATGCAAACTTTGCGAGGTGGGATTGAGGTACAGTAATGGTAGTAGAGGTGCAATGCTTAACCATCTAAAAGGGACGGACCGTGAGACCCAAACCTTTGCTGGAATTCACTTGACATTTTTTGAATTTTTCTTATTGTTTTATTGGAAAACCGATAAAAAATGGCTGTTTAAACATTAAGACCATTTTTCAAATTGTCACATCCCGAGTGTGTGTGTGTACGTGCATGTGTGTGCCAGTGTGTGTGTTAGCCATGTCTGATAAGGACTGTCCAGTGTGTGTAAGATTGCTCTGATGTCCCTGGACTGGGGTTAATAATGACTTTAAAAGAGATGGACACAGAGAATGAACAGACAGATATTTATCAGTCTAATGGAGAAAGGGAGAGAGAAGGAGAGGTGTCGGCCCTGGGTATTGGTGGTATGATTAGAAGGAGGAGAGGAGAGAGGGATCAGGAGAGAGGAAATAGGTAAGAAAGTGAGAAGGACGAGAGGAGAGCTAGGGGAATAACTGACCGCTTTCTACCTCACATCAAAAGGAGGAGTAACAAAGCGACGAGAGAGAGAGAGAGAGAGAGAGACAGAGAGAGAGAGAGAGAGAGAGAGAGAGAGAGGAAGGGGGTTTGTGTGGTGTTAGTCATCACTGAGAAAGATTACTACTACACACGTTTACCCCTCTCTTCCACTCTCTCTCTCTAGATGCCTCTCGCGCTCACTTTCTATAGCCTATTTCTCTATCTGAAGAGGTCTCTCTCTCTCTCTCTCTCTCTCTGAGGAGGTCCCTCGTCCCTCATTGTCTCCCCTCTCCCCTCTCTCTGCCATCCGTCCGTCCGTGGGATGTGTTTAAGCCAATCCCCTAATAAAGGATGCGGCCATACATATTCATGAAACGATTGTAGTAATTAGTGAGCACCCCTCCCCACCTGACCCACACACAGCCCTCATGCATATGGATGTCCTTGGCCCGGCAAACAAAGACAGTGGCAGCGGAGGGCATTCTCCATTAACACACGCAGCCATTGTGTGATGGCACAGATAGCAGCCCTGCCACTCTCTCTCACACACACACACACACACACACACACACACGCGTGCGCACACACACACTTACATTCAGTACAGCCAGAAGGGAGAAGGGGATAGAGGGAAAGGATCTCTTTGCTTTCTGCTTTCACATAGTGGTGAACCCCTTATTTCCTCTGAGCTGAACCCTAAACAAACACACGCACACACACACGCGGATAGGCAACCTAGCGTCATTATTGCATCAGGCATGAAAAGGCCCACTGAGCCCTGTTCCAAGAGCCTATCCTGGAGTCTGTCTCTAACCCACACACACATACACACAAACACACACACACACACACACACACACACACACACACACACAGCATGCATACAAACATTCACAAAGAGCACACAAAACTCACGCACTGACACGTATTTTGACAGTGAAATACAGCTGATTCCCCCTCACTGTGGTCCAGCAGGTTATTGTAGTAGCCACATGGGATAAGGTGGCTTCAGAGTTCTGTGTCCTTTCTTGGTGCAGTGCTCCCCTAGATTTTTTTGGGCAAAGGGGGGGCGCACGGGGGCACGTCACCCTGGGATAGTATTTTGTAGAAAGACTGTTAGGTCATTTCAATCAAATGATGCCGATACCATCTCTCTATAAAAGTCAAACATTCTGTCTGGTTTTTGTAATTTAAGTTAACACTGAAAGTGTTTAATCCCTAAAATTAATTTGTAAAAAAATATATGTACTTTTTTTCTCTGGATGTGGCGGCAACAATTTTAAATGAATACAGGGGAAACACTGTTGATGTTAAACAATCAGAAATGTGTATGCTTGCATTGGTGTGTAAATGCATGCATGCATGTGTGTGTGTGTTTGTGTGTAAGTGCATGTGTGTGAGACAGGGAGTGACCCCCAAACACTTCCTGACTTTAAACAGAAAAATACAGATCTCAGTTTACAGGAGCCAACAATGCCAGAGGGGAGGATAAATAGAGAGATGGAGAGATGGAGAGAGGGGAGAAGGAGGAGGAGGAGAGGGAAGGACAGGTCTCTCTTTTATTTCTGTCTTAATACAGCTCTCCATATGACAGTATGGGAGAGAGGGAGGGACGAGGGAGGTAAGGAGAGGAGGGACGGACGAGGGAGGTAAGGAGAGGAGGGAGGGACGAGGGAGGTAAGGAGAGGAGGGACGGACGAGGGAGGTAAGGAGAGGAGGGACGGACGAGGGAGGTAAGGAGAGGAGGGACGGACGAGGGATGTAAGGAGAGGAGGGACGGACGAGGGAGGTAAGGAGAGGAGGGACGGACGAGGGAGGTAAGGAGAGGAGGGAGGGACAAAGGAGGTAGGAAGAGAAGACGGAGAGAAAGAAAAGGGAGGAGGGAAAAAAGAGAAAAAGTAGAAGGATGATGATGATGAAGGTTGTCACACATACTATGTAAAGTGTCACTCTGATGCGTGTATGTGTGTGTGCTTGCGTGTCTCTGTGCCTGTGCGTGTGCGTTACTCTGAAGAAATCTTGCCCTCAGGCTCCTAGCCTCACCCTAAAACCCTACACCTGACTCACAGACAGACAGGGAAACGGAGAGTATGTGTTGCACAGTGTGTGTCTATTCAAGGATTTGCCCGTGTGTCTGACACATCTAGACAGAGGAAAGGAAAGGAAAGTGTCAATCTCAAACTCACCTTTAATCACTTCTGTCTTTTCAAAACTTTGGGAGACGGAAGGAGGGAAGGTAGAAAAGAAGAGAGGAAGGAGGAGAGGGTGGACAGACAGGGATTAGGACTGGATATTCATCCTACACACACGCACACGCACACACACGCACACACACGCACACACACACACACACACACGCACACACACACAGTCCTTTGACCAGCCGTATCACCCGGCTCTATTTAAATATGTAATCTAAGTGCTCTATAAGCAGTATTGTACTCCTCTCCTCGAGATTAAACCTCAGGTCATTACAGCTTCATAAAGCAGCATTCTTCTCTTATGAATCACCTCGTATCTTCCTCCTGATGAGTCTGGCCTGTACCACACATGCACGCACACACACGCGCGCACGCACGCACACACACATGCACGCACGCACGCACAAACATACAGTGGGGAGAACAAGTATTTGATACACTGCCGATTTTGCAGGTTTTCCTACTTACAAAGCATGTAGAGGCCTGTAATTTTTATCATAGGTACACTTCAACTGTGAGAGACAGAATCTAAAACAAAAATCCAGAAAATCACATTGTATGATTTTTAAGTAATTAATTTGCATTTTATTGCATGACATAAGTATTTGATCACCTACCAACCAGTAAGAATTCCGGCTCTCACAGACCTGTTATTTTTTTCTTTAAGAAGCCCTCCTGTTCTCCACTCATTACCTGTATTAACTGCACCTGTTTGAACTCGTTACCTGTATAAAAGACACCTGTCCACACACTCAATCAAACAGACTCCAACTCTCTCCACAATGGCCAAGACCAGAGAGCTGTGTAAGGACATCAGGGATAAAATTGTAGACCTGCACAAGGCTGGGATGGGCTGCAGGACAATAGGCAAGCAGCTTGGTGAGAAGGCAACAACTGTTGGCGCATTATTAGAAAATGGAAGAAGTTCAAGATGACGGTCAATCACCCCTCGGTCTGGGGCTCCATGCAATATCTCATCCCGTGGGGCATCAATGATCATGAGGAAGGTGAGGGATCAGCCCAGAACTACACGGCAGGACCTGGTCAATGACCTGAAGAGAGCTGGGACCACAGTCTCAAAGAAAACCATTAGTAACACACTACGCCATCATTGATTAAAATCCTGCAGCGCACGCAAGGTCCCCCTGCTCAAGCCAGCGCATGTCCAGGCCCGTCTGAAGTTTGCCAATGACCATCTGGATGATCCAGATGAGGAATGGGAGAAGGTCATGTGGTCTGATGAGACAAAAATAGAGGTTTTTGGTCTAAACTCCACTCGCCGTGTTTGGAGAAGAAGAAGGATGAGTACAACCCCAAGAACACCATCCAAACCGTGAAGCATGGAGGTGGAAACATCATTCTTTGGGGATGCTTTTCTGCAAAGGGGACAGGACGACTGCACCGTATTGAGGGGAGGATGGATGGGGCCATGTATCGCGAGATCTTGGCCAACAACCTCCTTCCCTCAGTAAGAGCATTGAAGATGGGTCGTGGCTGGGTCTTCCAGCATGACAACGACCCGAAACACACAGCCAGGGCAACTAAGGAGTGGCTCCGTAAGAAGCATCTCAAGGTCCTGGAGTGGCCTAGCCAGTCTCCAGACCTGAACCCAATAGAACATCTTTGGAGGGAGCTGAAAGTCCGTATTTCCCAGCGACAGCCCCGAAACCTGAAGGATCTGGAAAAGGTCTGTATGGAGGAGTGGGCCAAAATCCCTGCTGCAGTGTGTGCAAACCTGGTCAAGACCTACAGGAAACATATGATCTCTGTAATTGCAAACAAAGGTTTCTGTACCAAATATTAAGTTCTGCTTTTCTATGCTTTGTAAGTAGGAAAACCTGCAAAATCGGCAGTGTATCAAATACTTGTTCTCCCCACTGTACATGTATGCTCATAAACACAAAATTGGGTTTTATTCACCAGGTGAAAGGAAGGCCATTGGGAAAAGACAATACCAGCCCCATTCCCCATTCTGGAGAGAAAGGAGCCGGCAACGGAAAGAGACGGGAAAAATAGGTCATCAGGACGGGAGCGCCGTGCCAGACACAAACAGATTCATCCCTCTTTTGGAGAAAAAGAGAAAGAAAGGCAGATGCTGATGAATGAAATGAACTGAAGCTGTAATGTTCTTTTTAAGCCTCCTCTCTCTTTTTCTCACTTTCTTGCTCACTCTCTGATCATGGGTCTAAACTTTATGGAGTAAGGTGTCAGTTGTCCCTAAACACAGATCTAGAATCAGATAACCCTAGCCCTAACCATTAGAGAGATGAAAACAGTGGTTATGCGTAACTTCTACTATGAGCCACTAAGCAGAAGAGCCACCTACTGCTACCTGCTTTGACAGCGCTCAGTAGAAACACAGACAGGCCTAATCTAAGGGTGTTATGATGAGAAGGCAGGGGAATAGAGAGCAAAAACATGCATCATCATTATTCACACACACACACACACACAGACACACACACACACACAGACACACACACACACACAGACACACACACACACACACACACACACACACACACACACACACACACACACACACACACACACACACAGATGATACATGATAATGTGTCTTGGCTGTTCATCTACAGCTATTTCACCAGCATACTATGTGCACGCGCACAGCCAAACAACCTATACACACAGACACTGCATATACAGATATACATGGACACAAACACAAACCCACATACACACACACACACATACAAGCATGCACAAAAACATCTTACAAACACACATGCATGAACTCAGATATACGCACATAAACACACACTCACGCTTCTGGAGGTTTGTTTACGGTCTGTGTGTGTGTTTATTGAAACAGTACTGCATCAGAAACACACGCTGTAGAGGGGAACAGAAGGCATTCATATAAACATGGATAGTCTGCACACTTACTGCACACACACACACAGACACACACACACGTTTATGGTGGTTACATAAACATAGATATTGTGCACACTTATTCCAACTGCTACTAACCATCCAGCGGGTGTGTCATAGTGAGGGAGGTATGTGTCTCTTTTGCTGTGCTTCTGTGTTAAATAATACCATCTGCCTGCTGACAGTCTCAGCTCCTCTTTTAATCAAACAAATGATGAAATAATCAGACAATAGACCACATGACTTCAATCTCAACTATTCTATAATCACATGACACAGTAAGACTTCAAAAGTTTCTTGCACTTTTACTGTACAGACAGCCAATCAGATCATCTGTCTTTATATCTATGTGTGTGTGTGTGTGTGTGTGTGTGTGTGTGTGTGTGTGTGTGTGTGTGCAACACAGTATGATATATGATAATCCAGGTAAAGACATATTTATTGTGTTCCTCCAGTGACACGTCTCCTATGAAGTGTTGTGTTGAGACCTCCCTCCAAGGCCACCATAGCCAGTCTGCCTCTTCAAGGACCATTAACACCAATAAACAGTCAACACATGGCTTTTCTACACTGTCTACTGCCGGTCTGCTGTCTGACAAGCCTGAAGATGTCTCAGGAGAGAGACAGGGAAAGAAAAGGAGAGAGAAATAGAGGAAAATAGAGAAATACAAAGATAAAATCAGACTCCCATTTGTCAGGTGGAGCGGTAAAGCACATCCACAGATCAGCGAAACTCTTTAAATGTCACCTCATCAACAACATACACACAGCCCCCCTCTACGTGAATGTCCACATACATACCAGACACACTGAGCCTTTATCTACCCAGTCCTATGCTTTTCTGATCAGACTAAGATTGAAAGTAGGACTAGGCCAGGATGTAATACAAGTCTTATTGTGTGGCTGTCAGTCAGAAGACTGTAGCGGCCTTCAGAACATGGAGAGAAAATGAAGGGCTGCTACAAAGGAACAGTCAACCAGAGAACAGTGTTCTATAGTCTCACAGACCTGTTCACTCCAGCATCTGAATGCTTTAGCATAATCAAGAGTTTCAGCTCTTTGACTGATAAAATGAACGATTGAAATCCATGAAGTAGATGTTGAAAGAGATGTAAACAAAGAGAAAGAAGTGAACTCAGTTGATTTGGGTGATGCTTCTCCTTGAGGATTCGTCTCATCGTGTGGTCGCAGGCTGATCAAACCTAAAGCCAGTACAGAACAACACAGTCAGACAAGCATTCATACCAAATGTCATTGCCCTCTACAACAGGAAATCAAATCAAATCAAATTTTATTTGTCACATACACGTGTTTAGCAGATGTTATAGCGGGTGTAGCGGAATGCTTGTGCTTCTAGCTCCGACAGTGCAGTAATATCTAACAAGTACAGTGAGGGAAAAAAGTATTTGATCCCCTGCTGATTTTGTACGTTTGCCCACTGACAAAGAAATGATCAGTCTATAATTTTAATGGTAGGTTTATTCGAACAGTGAAAAACGCATTGTCAAAAATGTTATAAATTGATTTGCATTTTAATGAGGGAAATAAGTATTTGACCCCCTCTCAATCAGAAAGATTTCTGGCTCCCAGGTGTCTTTTATACAGGTAACGAGCTGAGATTAGGAGCACACTCTTAAAAGGAGTGCTCCTAATCTCAGTTTATTACCTGTATAAAAGACACCTGTCCACAGAAGCAATCAATCAATCAGATTCCAAACTCTCCACCATGGCCAAGACCAAATAGCTCTCCAAGGATGTCAGGGACAAGATTGTAGACCTACACAAGGCTGGAATGGGCTACAAGACCATAGCCAAGCAGCTTGGTGAGAAGGTGACAACAGTTGGTGCGATTATTCGCAAATGGAAGAAACACAAAAGAACTGTCAATCTCCTTCGGCCTGGGGCTCCATGCAAGATCTCACCTCGTGGAGTTGCAATGATCATGAGAACGGTGAGGAATCAGCCCAGAACTACACGGGAGGATCTTGTCAATGATCTCAAGGCAGCTGGGACCATAGTCACCAAGAAAACAATTGGTAACACACTACGCCGTGAAAGACTGAAATCCTGCAGTGCACGCAAGGTCCCCCTGCTCAAGAAAGCACATTTACAGGCCTGTCTGAAGTTTGCCAATGAACATCTGAATGATTCAGAGGAGAACTGGGTGAAAGTGTTGTGGTCAGATGAGACCAAAATCGAGCTCTTTGGCATCAACTTAACTCACCGTGTTTGGAGGAGGAGGATTGCTGCCTATGACCCCAAGAACACCATCCCCACCGTCAAACATGGAGGTGGAAACATTATGCTTTGGGGGTGTTTTTCTGCTAAGGGTACAGGACAACTTCACCGCATCAAAGGGACGATGGACGGGGCCATGTACCGTCAAATCTTGGGTGAGAACCTCCTTCCCTCAGCCAAGGCATTGAAAATGGGTCGTGGATGGGTTTTCCAGCATGACAATGACCCAAAACACACGGCCAAGGCAACAAAGGAGTGGCTCAAGAAGAAGCACATTAAGGTCCTGGAATGGCCTAGCCAGTCTCCAGACCTTAATCCCATAGAAAATCTGTGGAGGGAGCGGAAGGTTCGAGTTGCCAAATGTCAGTCTCAAAACCTTAATGACTTGGAGAAGATCTGCAAAGAGGAGTGGGACAAAATCCCTCCTGAGATGTGTGCAAACCTGATATCCAACTACAAGAAACGTCTGACCTCTGTGATTGCCAACAAGGGTTTTGCCACCAAGTACTAAGTCATGTTTTCAGAGGGGTCAAATACAAATCAATTTATAACATTTTTTACATGCGTTTCCAGGAGTTTTTGGTTGTTATTCTGTCTCTCACCGTTCAAATAAACCTACCATTAAAATTATAGACTGATCATGTCTTTGTCAGGAGGCAAACGTACAAAATCAGCAGGGGATCAAATACTTTTCCCCCCTCACTGTAATATCTAACTATTTCACAACATATACCCAATACACACAAAACTAGTAAGGAATGGAATTTAAGAATATATACATATATGAACAAGCAATGACAGAGCGGCATGGACTAAGATACAGTAGAATATAATAGAATAGAATGCAGTATATACAGTGGGGAGAACAAGTATTTGATACACTGCCGATTTTGCAGGTTTTCCTACTTACAAAGCATGTAGAGGTCTGTCATTTTTATCATAGGTACACTTCAACTGTGAGAGACGGAATCTAAAACAACAATCCAGAAAATCACATTGTATGATTTTTAAGTAATTAATTTGCATTTTATTGCATGACATAAGTATTTGATACATCAGAAACGCAGAACTTAATATTTGGTACAGAAACCTTTGTTTGCAATTACAGAGATCATACGTTTCCTGTAGGTCTTGACCAGGTTTGCACACACTGCAGCAGGGATTTTGGCCCACTCCTCCATACAGACCTTCTCCAGATCCTTCAGGTTTCGGGGCTGTCGCTGGGCAATACGGACTTCCAGCTTCCTCCAAAGATTTTCTATTGGGTTCAGGTCTGTAGACTGGCTAGGCCACTCCAGGACCTTGAGATGCTTCTTACGGAGCCACTCCTTAGTTGCCCTGGCTGTGTGTTTTGGAGTCGTTGTCATGCTGGGAAGACCCAGCCACGACCCATCTTCAATGCTCTTACTGAGGGAAGGAGGTTGTTGGCCAAGATCTCGCGATACATGGCCCCATCCATCCTCCCCTCAATACGGTGCAGTCGTCCTGTCCCCTTTGCAGAAAAGCATCGCCAAAGAATGATGTTTCCACCTCCATGCTTCACGGTTTGGATGGTGTTCTTGGGGTTGTACTCATCCTTCTTCTTCTCCAAACACGGCGAGTGGAGTTTAGACCAAAAAGCTCTATTTTTGTCTCATCAGACCACATGACCTTCTCCCATTCCTCCTCTGGATCATCCAGATGGTCATTGGCAAACTTCAGACGGGCCTGGACATGCGCTGGCTTGAGCAGGGGGACCTTGCGTGCGCTGCAGGATTTTAATCCATGACGGCGTAGTGTGTTACTAATGGTTTTCTTTGAGACTGTGGTCCCAGCTCTCTTCAGGTCATTGACCAAGTCCTGCCATGTAGTTCTGGGCTGATCCCTCACCTTCCTCATGATCATTGATGCCCCACGAGGTGAGATCTTGCATGGAGCCCCAGACCTAGGGTGATTGACCGTCATCTTGAACTTCTTCCATTTTCTAATAATTGCGCCAACAGTTGTTGCCTTCTCACCAAGCTGCTTGCCTATTGTCCTGTAGCCCATCCCAGCCTTGTGCAGGTCTACAATTTTATCCCTGATGTCCTTACACAGCTCTCTGGTCTTGGCCATTGTGGAGAGGTTGGAGTCTGTTTGATTGAGTGTGTGGACAGGTGTCTTTTATACAGGTAACGAGTTCAAACAGGTGCAGTTAATACAGGTAATGAGTGGAGAACAGGAGGGCTTCTTAAAGAAAAAATAACAGGTCTGTGAGAGCCGGAATTCTTACTGGTTGGTAAGTGATCAAATACTTATGTCATGCAATAAAATGCAAATTAATTACTTATCAAATACTTGTTCTCCCCACTGTACATATGAGATGAGTAGTGCAGGATATGTAAACATTATTAAAGTGACTAGTGTTCCATTTCTTAAAGTGGCCAGTGATTTCAATAGGCAGCAACAGCCTCTAATGTGCTAGTGATGGCTATTTAACAGTCTGATGGCCTTGAGATAGAAGCTGTTTTTCATTCTCTCGGTCCCAGCTTTGATGCACCTGTACTGACCTTGCCTTCTGGATGATAGCGGGGTGAATAGATAGTGGCTCGGGTGGTTGATGTCCTTGATTATCTTTTTGGCCTTCCTGTGACATCGGGTGCTGTATGTGTCTTGGAGGGCGGGTAGTTTGCCCTCCAAGACACATACATGACAGATAAGACAGTAACTTATGCCACATGTTTTTTTCTATTGAATGTATTGTCAGTATTGTGTAATATATATATTTTTTGCTGATGTACAACCAATAAGATGATTTTCATGTTTTTAACCATTCATGACGAATTCATTATTATGTATGGTGTTAGTATGGTGTTACTGTACTGTAGTGTCTTCCACTCTAATCAGAATTTCTACACAAAAGCCGACTGTCAGTAGCACTAAAGCAGACCGGCTCAGCTCAGGAGGTGACGAATATTTCAGGTGTCAGGGAAGGTGATGAGACGGTGGGAGGATAAGACAGACTGACCTCTGCTACATGTGCTGGGACAGAATTCAGGCTGTTGATCCTAGAATCTACAGTCCCAGAGCATCACACACACAAAGGTAACTGGAATCCTGCTTCATTCGAAACCTGAAAATGTTTTTACATGACATTTGCTCTCGCTAACCACTAAATAGCTTTCACAATATGAGATTGTGAAGAAGACTCAGAGAGAGATAGAGAGAGAAAGAGAGAGAAAGAGAGAGATAGAGAGAGATAGAGATAGAGAGACAGAGAGTGTGAGAGAGTCAGGGAAAGAGAAAGAGACAAAGGAGGAGGAGGAAGTGAACTAAATTCTGGTAAACTGTACCTGCAGGGATCTCCTCCTGTGTATAATGACAGTGTTTAATGAGCTGCTTACAGCGTGTGTGTATGTGTGTGTGTGTGAGAGACATGGTGCTGATAATTGAATAGAGACACAGTGTTCATTCTGCCTCAAGCACCCTTGCAGAGGAAATAACTCATGAATACATTTTCTGCGTCTGTCACATATTTTTGTTGTTCAAGTGTATCTCTTTTCCTTTCCCCCCCTTTTTCCCTTTATTTCTCCGGGGCTCGGGGTAGGAAGCACTCGTTCACAAACTGGGAGAATAATACGGTTAAGTGGTCTAATATAAACAGCAAAAATGAATAATTAAAACATATTACTCAATCTACATGCAGGAGAAAAATAGCAGTGTGGCAGGAAAGCCCAAATGAACCTGGAGAGTGGATAGTGGGGTGGGAGAGAGAGAGATGAGAGAGAGAGAGAGAGCGAGAGAGAGAGAGAGGGGGAGGTCAGGCGAGCATGATAGGGAACCTCATTGCAACCTTGTCTCAGTCCTAGGGGGGTACCCCTGGCTAAACCCTGACTGAGTGAGAGACTAGGTGAGCATTATTTCAGTAGTGTAAATACAGATTCATACATGAAAACATCGACAAGAAGCATGAGAGCGCTACACAAAGAGGCTTTATGCAAATAGAATTAACAGGCAGCCTGGGACATTGTAATGAGATGTTTATTACATTGGAGCACACACACAGGTCTTGTTGCAGAGAGCTTGCCAAGGCTCAGTGGTGAACAGGATGCACTAAAGAAAGGAATAAAGAAAGGGAGGGAGAGAGGGAGAGAAAGGGCTCAATTTATCAAGGCCTATTGTTGAGGGGGACTAATTCATTTGTTTGTGTGATTGCTTTCCTGGGCATCACTGGCTGCCAAAACAATACTGATAACCTCCATCACCTCACTGGCGACATGGACACTTTCTCCCTCTACAGGGACAGCAACACACTCTCTCTCTCTCTCTCTCTCTCTCTCTCTCTCTCTCTCTCTCTCTCTCTCTCTCTCTCTCTCTCTCTCTCTCTCTCTCTCTCTCTCTCTCTCTCTCTCTCTCTCTCTCTCTCTCTCTCTCTCTCTCTCTCTCTCTCTCTCTCTCTCTCTCTCTCTCTCTCTCTCTCAAAGAGCTTTTCAAATGATTACATTGTGGTGAAACTCTTATCACACTTTGACTACGGTGAAGGCACACACACCCATACACGCACGCCCGCATCCACACACACACATATCAGAAACACGAATACAGAATTGAATCTTCATTTTGTGGACAGTTGCAAAGATTTAACTCTGAGTTTCACAAAACTACTTTGTTAAAAAGAGAGAGGAAGCAAACCATCTGTCTCTCATTCAACTCCCAGGTAGCCAGTTAAAAAAACACACACACAGCAATGTATACACACACTCAAAGATTGATTATTGTACAGTATAAACACACATCTCTTTCATTTTCTATCCCACAGACACAAAAACATGTAGAAACATAAAAACGATTGAATGTACAGTGATGTTTCTTCCTGTATATCCTGTATGTCCCTTTGTATGCTATTTCAACTATCTCATCAATGTATGGCTGTGTGAGTGTGTGTTGGTAAGTACATTTATACAGCCCTACAGAGTTGAATGTGAAGAAAACATGTCAAGTACTCACACCATCACCAGCTATATAGCATGTGGTTCACCTCCTGAAAAACACTTGGCGGTACACGTCAAATCAAATACAGATATTCTATGGGAGATACAGTGCCTAAAAAAAACAATTTTGTTATTACAAAATAGGATTAAAATGGATTTAATTGTGATGTACTTTTTCACTGATCTACACAAAATACTAAATACGTAATGTCAAAGTGAAAAGATAATGCTATAAATACATATTCTATTCTTATTTACAATAAAAGTGAATCTAAAATGACACAATACATGATTTACCATTCATTTCTACTGGGCACAATATAATCTGAAACACAAACAAAACAAACTGCAAATGCATCCAACAAGTTTGTAGAGACACAAGCTTGATGTACTTTAGTCATCACGTGCTAGGAATATGGGCCCAAATACTAAACTTTTGACTACTTTACACACATAAGTGAATTAGTGTAAGGGTTGGTGTGAGGTGTGACCCAGGTGCGGTGCAGGATAGACAGTAGGTAGTAGGCAGAGATGGTGAAACAAGGATCTTTACTGGTGGTCCCAAAACCAGGATAAAAAATTACGGACTTGTCACGATAAAATAAAGGAGGAGCAAATTGGTCTCCAAAAACAGGCTGACAGCAAACATACGAAATACTAACTACGACTGAAAACAACTAACGAAACAGGGAGAACACTTCTCAAATACCTGTACATTGGTCTCCGATCAGACACTGAGTAGTACTGCTGGACATAGAGAAACTAACAGAGAAAACTGAGCAAGGGAACACAGGGAAGTGAGGGCATAAATACACCGGTGAACAGGTAGACACAGGTGACACCAATAGGATACTGATTAGTCCAGACTGTGAGTGAGGAGGTGCCTAAGGTTGTCGGGGGATGACACCTAGTGGGTCGCTCCGGAACTGCGACCCCCTCCTGTAACAAATTAGTCTAAATACTTATGAAATCTTCAAATGGGAGGACTAGATACATAAAGTGCTTTCATTTCTAAACAGTAAAACAGATACAGTACGTATGCAAATAAAATAAAAAGTCAAATAAAAGGTGACATAATATACTGACGCCTCATGTAAAACTTTGATCTCAAATCCAAAATGCTGGAGTATAGTTTCAAGTTTTAATGTCACGTGCACAAGTACAGTGAAATGCCTTTCTTGCTAGCTCTAAACCCAACAAAACTGTAATAAATATCAATGTAGTTCAAAAAATAACATAAGGTAGAACAAAAACACACAATAAGAACACGAGAAAGTAAGAAGCTGTATACAGGGTCAGTTCCAATACCATATTTACAACGTGCAGGGATACTGGAGTGATAGAGGTAGATATATATAGGGGTATGGTGACTTGTCATCAGGATATATGATAAACAGAGTAACAGCAGTGTATATGATCATTGTATGTGAGTGTGTGTGTGTAGCGTCAGTATACGTGTGTGCATGCTATGTGTGTGTGAGATCAAATGAAGTGTGTTTGTGTGTGTTGGAGTGTCATTGTGCGTGAGAGTCATGTGAGTGTTCTATAGAGAATAAAATACAAAGGTAAACTCAGATGGTCCATGTAGCCATTTTATTAGCTATTTAGCTGTCTTATGGCTTGGGGATAGAAGTTGTTCAGGAGCCTGTTGGTGTCAGACTTGATGCACCGGTATACCTTGGCCTTGGGTAGCAGAAGCAGATCGTTTCATCTTCTTTGTCCTGTGCCAAACACATTTATTCAGTGAGTCTGAACTGCAACCTAGCTAGCTAATGTTAGCTAGCTAGCTAGCTAGGCTACTAAAGCTAATGATAGTAGCTTTGTTAGCTAGCTATAGATGGATCATTCTAGCTAGTTTTAGAGGATGATTTAGCAGCTTTTATTAATAATAATATAATTAGTCATTTAGCAGACGCTCTTATCCAGAGCAATTAGGGTTAAGTGCCTTGCTCAAGGGCACATCGACATATTTTTCACCTAGTCGGCTCGGGGATTAGAACCAGCGACCTTTCAGTTTTTGGCACAACACTCTTAACCACTAAGCTACCTGCCCTACCTTATTAACTGCTTTTATTAACCTTTTACTGCAGTGGGCTAAATCAGGGTCACACAGAGTGTTTCTTGGTAGTCTTATAGAAATCTACTTTGAAACAAAAGTAGACACCTCACACACATGTGCATGGGCTTAAAAAAAGAAGACACCTTTACCATGTCAGATATAGAGTTGAAATGTATTCAATTTTGAGTTTGCATCCCAATATTACACTTTATATACATCACAGTCGACTGAAATATAACTAAACCTTTTGACATAGAAACACCGGACTTTCGGCGTTGTAAAAATTGTTGATTAATGATTAATTAATTATGAAATTATGAAAAATATTAATAACATTCCACCCATGAGTCCAAAGAGGGCACTTTTGGTCATTGACTGCAGGAAAGGGCTACCACATACCTTGTTTTCCATGAAAATGTGTGTTTGCGCTCTCATGAGGCAGGCAGCCAGGCTGGCAGGAGCAGGAGAGGAGTGTGAGTGAAGAAAGAAACCAAATGCAGAATGTAGAGTCAAACAAGGAGGTGCTGATGCAACCAAACATATTTGTTGAGAAGCATGGTTAATAAGGCTCCGTAGGCTGTAGCTAAGAGACCACTGTGACTAACAAGTGAATCCACCTGTCACAGCAAGGGTGGGAGTTATCGTGTGAAATCCCAGGTACAGGGTTGTACTCACTAGACAAAACAGAGCCACACGTTTTCCGGCGGCTCAGCACCAGACACTGGGATAAAAATGTACCTTTCAGCAAGACAATAACCTAATACACAAGGCCAAATCAACGCTGGAGTTTCTTACTAAGAAGGCAGCGAATGTTCCTGAAAGGCCTAATTAAAGTCTTGACAAAGATTTGCTTGAAAATCTATGGCAAGTCTTGAAAATCAACAACAACCAACTTGACAGAGCTTGAAGAATTTTGAAAAGAATAATGTACAAATATTGCACAATCCAGGTGTGCAAAGCTCCTAAGACTTGTTCACACTGCAGGCCTTAATGCTCAAATCAGTTTTGTTTTTCAAATCCGTTTTGGAATATTGACTGTCCAAACAGCAAGTTACAAGTGACCAAATATAATTTGTGTGTGTTGAAACAGCAGTCAAATGCTGACATGGCTAGTTGTCATAGTAGCGACCGGTGTGTGTGCAGTGGTGTAGGCTCGTGGTGGTGCTCATGCTTCCTATCACTCAGAAGTTATGCAGGAAGCTAAGGTGACAACAATGCCTGCCATGGACGTTTCCCAGTTGCTTTGAATGTTCAAAATCATAGTGTGAGAACACTTATGAAGCCTCAAAGGATAAGATTATCCAACTTTCAAAACAAGTCATTTTTGGCTAGCCAAGGCAGTCAACCAGCTAGTCAGTTTGTTTCACAAATTTGACTAATTTGTTTGTAAACAATTAACAAGCCAATTAGCTACCACATGTTCTTGTCAAACTGTCAACAGAGTAGCTAGCAAGCAACAAGATATACAGTTGAAGTCAGAATTTTACATACAACTTAGCCAAATACATTTAAACTCAGTTTTTCCACAATTCCTGATTTTAATCCTAGTAAACATTCCCTGCCTTAGGTCAGTTAGGATCACCACTTTATTTTAAGAATCTGAAATGTCAGAATAGAGAGAATGATTTATTTAAGCTTTTATTTCTTTCATCACATTCCCAGTGGGTCAGAAGTTTACATACACTCAATTAGTATTTGGTAGCATTGCCTTTAAATTGTTTAACTTGGGTCAAACGTTTCGGGTAGCCTTCCACAAGCTTCCCACAATAAGTTGGGTGAATTTTGGCCCATTACTCCTGACAGAGCTGGTGTAACTGAATCAGGTTTGTAGGCCTCCTTGCTTGCACATGCTTTTTCAGTTCTGCCCACACATTTTCTATAGGATTGAGGTCAGGGCTTTGTGATGGCCACTCCAATACCTTGACTTTGTTGTCCTTAAGCCATTTTACCACAACTTTGGAAGTATGCTTGGAGTCATTGTCCATTTTCAAGACCCATTTGCGACCAAGCTTTAACTTCCTGACTGATGTCTTGAGACGTTGCTTCAATATATCCACATAATTTTCCTTCCTCATGATGCCATCTATTTTGTGAAGTGCACCAGTCCCTCCTGCAGCAAAGCACCCCCACAGCATGATGCTGCCACCCCCGTGCTTCACGGTTGGGATGGTGTTCTTCGGCTTGCAAGCACCACCTTTTTCCTCCAAACATAACGATGGTCTTTATGGCCAAACAGTTCTATTTTTGTTTCATCAGACCAGAGGACATTTCCCCAAAAGGTACGATCTTTGTCCCCATGTGCAGTTGCAAACTGTAGTCTGGCATTTTTATGGCGGTTTTGGAGCAGTGGCTTCTTCCTTGCTGACCGGCCTTTCAGGTTATATCGATATAGGATTCGTTTTACTGTGGATATAGATACTTTTGTACCTGTTTCCTCCAGCATCTTCACAAGGTCCTTTGCTGTTGTTCTGGGATTGAGTTGCCCTTTTCGCACCAAAGTACGTTCATCTCTAGGAGACAGAATGCATCTCCTTCCTGAGTGGTATGATGGCTGCGTGGTCCCATGGTGTTTATACTTGCGTACTATTGTTTGTACAGATGAACGTGGTACCATCAGGCGTTTGGAAATTGCTCCCAAGGATGAACCAGACTTGTGGAGGTCTACAATTTTTTTTCTAAGGTCTTGGCTGATTTCTTTCGATTTTCCCATGATGTCAAGCAAAGAGGCACTGAGTTTGAAGGTAGGCCTTGAAATACATCCACAGGTACACCTCCATTTGACTCAAATGATGTCAATTAGCCTATCAGAAGCTTCTAAAGCCATGACATCATTTTCTGGAATTTTCCAAGCTGTTTAAAGCCACAGTCAACTTAGTGTATGTAAACTTCAGACCCACTGGAATTCTGATACAGTGAATTATAAGTGAAATAATCTGTCTGTAAACAATTGTTGGAAAAATTACTTCTGTCATGCACAAAGTAGATGTCCTAACCGACTTGCCAAAACTATAGTTTGTTAACAAGAAATGTGTGGAGTGGTTGAAAAACAAGTTTTAATGTCTCCAACCTAAGTGTATGTAAACTTCCGACTTCAACTGTACTAAATACCTGTCTAAAAACCACTTGAGGGCAAATAAATCAGATTTGACCATTCAGACACAAGTCATATGGCCAGGAATCAGATTTGTATCTGACTTCAAACCACCTACAATGGTAGTTTGAAATGTGGCTGGAAATATCTGACTTCAAACTGCCAATGTGAACACGGCTTTAAAATACTTATCTAATGAAGATATACAGTATTAGTGTTTTATTTTTCAAACATTTGAAAATAAATTTTAGAATTTGTCTTCTACTAACAGAGTATTTTGTGTAGATCGATGAAAGAAAAAAAGGATTAAATCCATTTTAATCTCACTTTGTAACACACTAAAATGTGAGGAAATCCAAGGTGGGGTGAATACTTATGAAAGGCACTGTATGTTGCATAATTTTGACATAATCAATAAAGGAAGCTCAAGCTGAGAATAGGTTTTTATTA
The DNA here is from genome assembly GCF_020615455.1 of Coregonus clupeaformis. NCBI lineage: Eukaryota > Metazoa > Chordata > Actinopteri > Salmoniformes > Salmonidae > Coregonus > Coregonus clupeaformis. Next base: position 21,834,339 of record NC_059201.1, read on the forward strand.
CCGGCATAAGGCTTGTTTTTCTCTGGAAGCCAGGAAGAAGCTGGTACGATGTACATTACTGGCGGTTTTAGATTTTTGTGATGTTATATATATGCAGGCCTCAACCACTACCCTGAGAGCACTTGACTCAGTATATCATGCGGCCCTCAGATTCATTACCAGCCGTTGGCTGGTCGTCATTGACCTTGCGTAGGCTTAAACACTGGTATACACTGATTTATAAGGGCATACTGGGTAAAATGCTACTTTATCTCTGTTCTTTTTTAATCAGGTCAGTAAATAAATATCAATTACGGCCCCATTCTCATTTGCTTTTAACAGTACCAAGAATTAGAACAGGTCATGGTAGAAATAGTTTTAGTTACTCAGCTCCCTGGTCCTGGAATTCTATCCTGAACATTTAAAAATTTGATGATCTAGTTACGTTGGTGGAGTTTAAACACTTGATCGATGTAAATATCATAGAATAGTGTAATTGTCTTTAGGACAGCTGTTTTTTAGTTATGACATTCTTGTTTCTTTACGAAATATGTAATTGTTGTACTGTATGTGTGTCTATAGTTTTGTTCAATGTTGTGTTAGTGTATGTAAGTAGTTTTGTCTGAAATGTTGTTCCCCCTGCTGCTGTTGGACCAGGTCTTAATGAGAAAAACCTGTATAAATAAAGGCTGAATTAAAAAAGAAATGCTTTAGTGACGTGGAAAACCCGATCCATCGCTTCTCCCAAGCTGGCTAGCATCATCGAATGCTCCTGGACCCGTGCCACGACTCCAGCCATGCGGTCCTCTCCCGCTGACTCCATAGCGGGTGGGTGATTCTGTGATGGGTGATTTGAAGGCGTCAGGCGCAGGAGGGTAAATCACAAAATACAGAGTTTTATTCCAGGAATACAGAGTTACGCTGGATAACGTCAAAGAGTCCAGTGCGCAAAACAGGCACACTGGAGCAACAACAGGCACACGGGGAAAATATACCCCAGCAATACAAAATACATGTAGGTCAACCAAGCTACTCTCTCCTCACATTGAACAATCACCCACAATGACAAGGGGGCAGAGGGAACACTTATACAAGACTAATGAGGGGATATGAACCAGGTGTGTGTAATTGACAAGACAAAACAAATGGAATGATGAGATGTGATGCGGCAGTGGCTAGAAGGCCGGTGACGACGAACGCCGAAGCCTGCCCGAACAAGGAGAGGAGGCAGCTTCGGAGGAAGTCGTGACATAGACCTGTATTTACCTATCCATGGTAGCAAGATCTTATCTATTTTTGCTAAGTTTCTATTAACATTTATTGGAGTGAGATCATTTATTTATTTTGGTATATGTATTCCGAGTATATCCACATCACCATCAGATCATTTTATTGGTAAACTCCTTATTTTTTAGTGATCCAATACGTAATATAGTACATTTATCATAATTTGGTTGTAATCCAGAGCGGTTAGAAAATGTATCTAGATCCTCTATGAGGCTGTGGAGGGATTCAAGTTGTGGATTTAAAATAAAACATGAATCATCAGCGTACAATGACACCTTTGTTTTTAAGCGCTGGATTTCTAATCCCTTAATGTTATTGTTGGATCTGATTAATAGCTAACATTTTGATGGCCATAATAAATAGATATGCCGATAGTGGACAACCTTGTTTTACTCCTCTTGACATTTTAAAACGTTCTGAGAAATAGCCATTATTTACTATTTTACACCTATGGTTACTATACATGATTTTAACCCATTTTATAAGAGATTCTCCCAAATTGAAATGCTCCAGGCATTTATATATAAACTCCAGTCGTACTTTATCAAAAGCCTTTTCAAAGTCTGCTATGAATAGCAGGCCTGGTTTCCCAGCTTTTTCATAGTGTTCTATTGTTTCCAGTACTTGCCTTATATTATCTCCAATGTCACGTCCATGTAAAAAACCTGTCTGATTAGAATTAATAATGTCCGACAATACCTTTTAAATTCTATGCGCTATACATTTTGCCAGAATTTTTGCATTACAACACTGAAGTAAGTGTAAGGGGCCTCCAATTTTTTTAATGGACAGGATCTTTATATTTCCCACTTGTATCCTGTTTCAGTAATAATGAAATCAGACCTTCTTCTTGAGTGTCTGATAATCTACCATTTACATAGAAGTGGTTAAAACATGCTAATAACGGTCCTCTGAGTATATCAAAAAATATTTGGTATACCTCAACTGGTATGCCATCCAACCTGTCACGGATTCCGCCGAGGCTGCTCCTCCTCCTTGCTCGGGCAGGCTTCGGCGTTCGTCGTCCCCGGAGTACTAGCTACTGCCGATCGATGTTTCGGTGTTTGTCTTGTGTTGTCTAGTTTGTACACCTGTTACTTATTTTGTGTTGATTATGTGACATATAAGTTCCCTTGTTTTACGTTTGGCCTTTGTGTGTTATTGTCATTTTGTCCTGTCTGATGTTCGGCATTTCTAGTTCGCCTATTACGCATAGCGCGTGTTACTCCTCCAGTGTTGTGGAGACCTTTTGTTTTGTGCGTGTTTACTGGAATGAAAGTAGTCATCCTGATCCTCTGTGTCCTGCGCCTGACTTCACCGCCGCATACACATCACCCCAGTCTGACAGAATAACACACCACCCATGGAATCAGCAGGACCAGCGGTGGTAACTGAGTCTCTGGAGGATCGGGTCAGCAGCCAGGACGCCATGATCCGCAGACTCGGCACCACCATGCAAGATGTGATGGACACTCTGAGCCAATGGGAAAGAGGAGGCTTGCCCACACCTCCTCCTACAATACCACCACCATCGGCCAGACCCATCGTTCCATCTCCGGAGTCCAGTGGGATTCGGCTCTCACTCCCGAGGGCATATGATGGCACCGCAGCCGGGTGTCAGGGTTTCCTACTTCAAGTGGAACTCTACCTGGCAACCATACACCCGGCGCCCTCGGGATACGAGAGCGTTTCTGCCCTCATCTCCTGTCTATCCGGCAAGGCATTGGAGTGGGCCAATGCCGAATGGAGGGGAATAGACGCCGCCACCATCAGCTATGCAGAGTTCTCCCGCCGCTTCAGGGGGGCGGTTTTCGATCATCCCCCAGAGGGTAAAGCGGCGGGGGAGCGTCTGTTCCACCTCCGACAGGGGAAGAGGAGCGCACAAGAGTTCGCCCTGGACTTCCGGACTCTGGCGGCTAATGCGGGGTGGAATGAGAGGGCCCTCATCGACCACTATCGGTGCAGCCTACGAGAGGACGTTCGCCGAGAGTTGGCCTGCAGGGACACCAATCTAAGCTTCGATCAGTTGGTGGACATGTCGATCCGTCTGGATACCCTGCTGGCTACCCGCGGGCGTCCGGAGTTGGGGCCGTCCATTCCATCCCCCAGCACCTCCGAGCCGAGCCCTATGGAGCTCGGGGGTGCTGGTGCTAGAGAGAGGAGGAGAGAGACCCGAGAGAGGCCGTCCCCTGCACCAACTGTGGCCGTAGAGGACACACTGCGGCTCGGTGCTGGGGAGGGTCTCCTGGGGATCGAGGCAACAGGTCACGCACTGATGAGTCATTTCAGGTGAGTAGGCGCCCAACTCACCCAGAGCTCTCTGTTGTCCACTTGTGTATTCAAGTTGCATTTCCCCAGGTTTCATCTCATTCCCAGCATAAGGCGCTAGTCGATTCAGGCGCAGCTGGGAATTTTATTGATCGTAATTTCTGTTTTAAGTTAGGGATTCCCCTCCTACCAGTAGATGTGCCTTTTCCTATTCATGCCCTAGATAGCCGTCCGTTGGGATCCGGTTTAATTAGGGAGGTCACGGCGCCACTAAAGATGAAGATGCAGGGGGGTCATGAGGAAATCATACAGTTGTATCTGATCGACTCTCCTGCGTTTCCCGTGGTGCTGGGGCTTCCTTGGTTAATCTCTCATGACCCCACCATTTCGTGGCAACAGAGGGCTCTCAGGGAGTGGTCTGATCAGTGTGTCGGGCGGTGTATAGGTGTTTCCGTAGGGGCGACCACGGTGGAAAGTCCGAACCAAATGCCCGCACTGCACATTCCTCCTGAGTATGATGATTTGGCACTCGTGTTCAGTAAGAAGAGGGCGACGCGATTGCCACCTCATAGACAGGGGGATTGTGCGATAGACCTCCAGGCAGGTGCTGCACTTCCGCGTAGTCATGTGTATCCTCTGTCTCAAGAGGAGACGGCGGCTATGGAGACATACATCGCCGAGTCTCTGAGACAGGGATACATACGGCCCTCCACTTCTCCTGCGTCCTCAAGTTTCTTTTTTGTGAAGAAGAAGGATGGAGGTTTGTGCCCGTGTATTGATTACCATAGTCTCAATCAGATCACTGTTAAATACAGTTATCCTCTCCCTCTGATTGCGAGTATGACGGAATCATTACACGGAGCGCGCTTCTTCACAAAATTGGATCTCAGGAGCGCCTACAACCTGGTGCGCATTAGGGAGGGAGATGAATGGAAAACAGCATTTAGTACCACCTCGGGTCACTATGAGTATCTCGTCATGCCATACGGGTTAATGAATGCTCCTTCAGTCTTCCAATCATTTGTGGACGAGATTTTCCGGGATTTGCATGGGCAGGGTGTAGTGGTATATATTGATGACATTCTAGTATACTCTGCTACACGAGCCGAGCATGTGGCCCTGGTGCGTCGAGTGTTGGGTAGGCTATTGGAGCATGACTTGTATGTGAAGGAAGAGAAATGCCTGTTTTTCCAGGATTCCATCTCCTTCCTGGGCCATCGGTTGTCCGCGTCAGGGGTGGAGATGGAGATTGACCGCGTTTCAGCCGTGCGTAATCGGCAGACTCCTACCACGGTTAAGGAGGTGCAGCGGTTTTTGGGTTTTGCCAATTACTACCGGAGGTTTATCCGGGGTTTTGGACAGGTAGCAGCTCCCATCACCTCCCTGCTAAAGGGGGGCCCGGTGCGTTTGCAGTGGTCGGCTGAGGCGGACAGGGCGTATAGACAACTGAAGGACCTGTTCACCTCGGTTCCGGTGCTGGCACATCCGGACCCCTCTTTAGCGTTCCAAGTGGAGGTGGACGCGTCAGAGGCTGGTATTGGGGCTGTACTGTCTCAACGCTCAGGCACGCCTCCTAAACTCCGGCCCTGTGCTTTTTACTCTAAGAAGCTCAGCCCGGCGGAACGTAATTACGACGTGGGGGACAGGGAGTTGCTAGCTGTGGTCCAGGCCCTAAAGGTGTGGAGGCATTGGCTTGAGGGGGCTCAACACCCTTTTCTCATTCTGACTGACTATCGTAACCTGGAGTACATCCGGGCAGCTAGGAGACTGAATCCTCGTCAGGCTAGGTGGGCCATGTTTCTGGCCCGGTTTGTTTTTAAGCTCACCTACATACCAGGTTCACAGAACGTTAAGGCAGACGCCCTGTCCCGGCAATATGACACAGAGGAGAGGTCCATTGAGCCCACTCCCATACTGCCGGAGTCTTGTCTGGTGGCACCGGTGGTGTGGGAGGTCGATGCGGAGATCGAGCGGGCGTTACGTACTGACCCTACTCCTCCAGAGTGTCCGGAGGGGCGGAAGTACGTGCCGCTCGAGATTCGTGATCGACTAATTTATTGGGCTCATACGTCACCCTCCTCTGGACATCCTGGTATTGGCCGGACAGTGCACTGCCTTAGTGAAAAGTACTGGTGGCCAACATTGGCAAAGGACGTGAGGGTTTATGTCTCCTCCTGCTCGGTGTGCGCTCAGTGTAAGGCGCCTAGACACCTGCCCAGGGGGAAGTTACAACCCCTACCCGTTCCACAACGGCCGTGGTCTCACCTATCGGTAGACTTTGTCACGGACCTTCCCCCCTCCCAAGGGAATACCACTATTCTGGTCGTTGTGGATCGGTTTTCTAAGGCCTGTCGTCTCATCCCAATGCCGGGTCTCCCTACTGCCCTACAAACTGCCGAGGCCCTATTTACCCACGTCTTCCGGCACTACGGGGTACCTGAGGATATAGTGTCTGATCGGGGTCCCCAGTTCACCTCTAGAGTCTGGAGGGCGTTTATGGAACGCTTGGGGGTCTCGGTTAGCCTTACCTCGGGTTTCCACCCTGAGAGTAATGGGCAGGTGGAGAGAGTGAACCAGGATGTGGGTAGGTTTCTGAGGTCTTATTGCCAGGACCGGCAGGAGGAGTGGTCGGGGTATATCCCCTGGGCAGAGATTGCCCAGAACTCCCTTCGCCACTCCTCTACGAATCTGACCCCTTTTCAGTGTGTGTTGGGGTATCAGCCGGTTCTGGCACCATGGCATCAGAGCCAGATCGAGGCTCCTGCGGTGGATGAATGGTTTTGGCGCTCGGAGGAGACATGGAACGTTGCGCATGTCCATCTGCAGCGGGCTATCCGTAGGCAGAAGGCGAGCGCCGATCGCCACCGCAGTGAGGGTCCAGTGTATGTACCTGGAGATCGAGTCTGGCTCTCGACTCGAAACCTGCCCCTTCGCCTGCCCTGCCGGAAGCTGGGTCGGTGGTTTGTGGGGCCATTTAAAGTCCTGAGGAGATTGAACGAGGTATGTTACAGGTTACAACTGCCAAATGATTATCGCATTAACCCCTCGTTCCATGTGTCTCTCCTCAGGCCGGTGGTAGCTGGTCCACTCCAGGACAATGAGATACGGGAGACTCCTCCGCCCCCACTGGACATCGAGGGGGCTCCGGCGTACTCAGTCCGGTCCATTGTGGATTCGAGACGTCGGATGGGGGGTCTGCAGTATCTCGTGGAGTGGGAGGGGTACGGTCCGGAGGAACGGTGCTGGGTGCCTAGGAGGGACATCTTAGATCCCTCCCTCCTGACGGAGTTCCACCGGAGTCATCCCACTCGCCCTGCTCCGCGTCCTCCTGGCCGTCCCTGAGGCCGGGGTCGGCGCACGGCTGGAGCCGCGCGTCAAGGGCGGGGTACTGTCATGGATTCCGCCGAGGCTGCTCCTCCTCCTTGCTCGGGCAGGCTTCGGCGTTCGTCGTCCCCGGAGTACTAGCTACTGCCGATCGATGTTTCGGTGTTTGTCTTGTGTTGTCTAGTTTGTACACCTGTTACTTATTTTGTGTTGATTATGTGACATATAAGTTCCCTTGTTTTATGTTTGGCCTTTGTGTGTTATTGTCATTTTGTCCTGTCTGATGTTCGGCATTTCTAGTTCGCCTATTACGCACAGTGCGTGTTACTCCTCCAGTGTTGTGGAGACCTTTTGTTTTGTGCGTGTTTACTGGAATTAAAGGAGTCATCCTGATCCTCTGTGTCCTGCGCCTGACTTCACCGCCGCATACACATCACCCCAGTCTGACACAACCCTGGAGTTTTCCCGGACTTTAAAGTCTTTAATTGCATCCAGAAGTTCCTCCTCTGTAATTTCACCTTTGCATGATTCTTTCTGTATGGCTGTTAATTTTACATTATCAATAGAAAAATAATCCATACAATTAGCTTCAGTTAGAGGAGATGGAGGCAACTGAAACGAAAACATATGCTTAAAGTACTTTGCTTCCTCCTTCAAAATATAATTTGGTGAATCATGGGTGACTCTGTAATTTGTAAACAGTTTCAGTAAATTCTTTTTGGTAGCATTTCTATGTTGAAGATTAAAAAAGAATTTGGTGCATTTTCACCCATATTCAATCCAGTTTGCTTTATTTTTTATAATATATTACAGATGATCTTTCTTGAATAAGTTCCTCAATTTCTTTTAGTTTTTTCTCTAATTTATTCTGAGCCACTTCTCAGAATGGTGCTTGTTTAATAAAGTTTGAATCAAAGCTGAATCAATGTCTAGCACTTATGATTAATTAGTATTTTACAAAGGCCTAACATACCAAATATAATACCATAATATAATGTTACTGTTAGATCAAAAACACCACGTATTGTCTTATGTAGGCTACACTTACATGTACAACATTTTATATGCATTATTATTATATGCATCCACTTAGTCACATATGCGTTGTTTGTATCGAGCATCGAGGACCAGCAGTGAACTGTTTTTTCCTTAACAAAAAAGATTAATGCGATGGGGCCTCGAACCCAATAGGGGTACATGACAGCTATTCGACAAGATTATACGTCTTATTTTATTTTTTGTATTTTTTTTGTATGATCAACTTAAATGTTTTTTTCCCCCCATAAAAGCACATGGATGTGTGTGAAACGGATAAGCAAACATGTGGGATTTTGGAATACAGTGGGGGAAAAAAGTATTTAGTCAGCCACCAATTGTGCAAGTTCTCCCACTTAAAAAGATGAGAGGCCTGTAATTTTCATCATAGAGTACACGTCAACTATGACAGACAAATTGAGATTTTTTTCTCTCCAGAAAATCACATTGTAGGATTTTTTATGAATTTATTAGCAAATTATGGTGGAAAATAAGTATTTGGTCATCTACAAACAAGCAAGATTTCTGGCTCTCACAGACCTGTAACTTCTTCTTTAAGAGGCTCCTCTGTCCTCCACTCGTTACCTGTATTAATGGCACCTGTTTGAACTTGTTATCAGTATAAAAGACACCTGTCCACAACCTCAAACAGTCACACTCCAAACTCCACTATGGCCAAGACCAAAGAGCTGTCAAAGGACACCAGAAACAAAATTGTAGACCTGCACCAGGCTGGGAAGTCTGAATCTGCAATAGGTAAGCAGCTTGGTTTGAAGAAATCAACTGTGGGAGCAATTATTAGGAAATGAAAGACATACAAGACCACTGATAATCTCCCTCGATCTGGGGCTCCACGCAAGATCTCACCCCGTGGGGTCAAAATGATCACAAGAACGGTGACCAAAAATCCCAGAACCACACGGGGGGACCTAGTGAATTACCTGCAGAGAGCTGGGACCAAATTAACAAAGCCTACCATCAGTAACACACTACGCCGCCAGGGACTCAAATCCTGCAGTGCGAGACGTGTCCCCCTGCTTAAGCCATTACATGTCCAGGCCCGTCTGAAGTTTGCTAGAGTGCATTTGGATGATCCAGAAGAGGATTGGGAGAATGTCATATGGTCAGTTGAAACCAAAATATAACTTTTTGGTAAAAACTCAACTCGTCGTGTATGGAGGACAAAGAATGCTGAGTTGCATCCAAAGAACACCATACCTACTGTGAAGCATGGGGGTGGAAACATCATGCTTTGGGGCTGTTTTTCTGCAAAGGGACCAGGATGACTGATCCGTGTAAAGGAAAGAATGAATGGGGCCATGTATCGTGAGATTTTGAGTGAAAACCTTCTTCCATCAGCAAGGGCATTGAAGATGAAACGTGGCTGGGTCTTTCAGCATGACAATGATCCCAAACACACCGCCCGGGCAACGAAGGAGTGGCTTCGTAAGAAGCATTTCAAGGTCCTGGAGTGGCCTAGCCAGTCTCCAGATCTCAACCCCATAGAAAATCTTTGGAGGGAGTTGAAAGTCCGTGTTGCCCAGCGACAGCCCCAAAACATCACTGCTCTAGAGGAGATCTGCATGGAGGAATGGGCCAAAATACCAGCAACAGTGTGTGAAAACCTTGTGAAGACTTACAGAAAACGTTTGACCTGTGTCATTGCCAACAAAGGGTATATAACAAAGTATTGAGAAACTTTTGTTATTGACCAAATACTTATTTTCCACCATAATTTGCAAATAAATTCATTAAAAATCCTACAATGTGATTTTCTGGATTTTTTTTCTCATTTTGTCTGTCATAGTTGACGTGTACCTATGATGAAAATTACAGGCCTCTCTCATCTTTTTAAGTGGGAGAACTTGCACAATTGGTGGCTGACTAAATACTTTTTTTCCCCACTGTATATGCAAAAAACGGTTTACAATATTCCTCTGGTGGCCAACTTGACCTATTTTAAGAAATGTAATTGGTTGGTGGATATAAAGTCTAAGATCTTTGATAGGCTGATGCAGAATTTGTTACATGAACTAATCAACGGCCAGCTGGTCAGATTAGCATAGGGCTAAATATGCCTGGTTATTTTATGGGAACAGCTATACATGTAGCGTTGTATCACGTGCTGCTACGCAACAATTTTATGAATTGGCTGATGCACATTTTGAGACGGAGAAAACATTTAAACTTAAACTTTTGTAATGTTCGCAAGTATGGACCCTGTATTTTCAGATACCCAAATTGGCTACTATTTAGAATGCTTGTATGGGTATTCGGACATCTTGTGTCTTCTGAAAAGGGTTAGTTGGCTCAGTTGGTAGCGCATGGCACTTGCAACGCCAGGGTTGTGGATTTGATTCCTATGGGGCACCAGTACCAAAACATACATGAAGATGTATGCACTCACTACTGTAAGTCGCTCAGGATAAGAGTCTCTGCTAAATGATGTAAATGTAAAATGGTTACCCCTTAGGCACCTGGCCAGACACACATAGGCACACACACTGCAAATCCCCTCACTTTCAAATTATAACTCTTCAGCTCCATTCCCCTGTCTCTCTCTCATCCCTATCATGTTACAACTCTGACAACATCTGTTGGAGTGGCTGTAGGCTAGAAACTCTATACGCTGTCTGGTGTAGTTATTCAGGGGTTAACCTAGTGGGAGAGAGGGAGGGGAGGAGAAACAGAGAGATAGGAAAGGGGGCACTCCCATCACAGGGATCAAAATCAAATAGTATTTGTCACATGCGCCGAATACAACAGGTGGAGACCTTACCGTGAAATGCTTACTTACAAGCCCTTAACCAACAATGCAGTTTTAAGAAAATAGAGTTAAGAAAATATTTACGAAATTAACTAAAGTAAAAAATAAAAAATAAAGTAACACAATAAAATAACAATAATGAGGCTATATACAGGGGTACCGGTACCGAGTCAATGTGCTGGGGTACAGGTTAGTTGAGGTAATTTGTACATGTAGGTAGGGGTAAAGTGACTACGCATAGATAAAAAACAGTGAGTAGCAGCAGTGTAAAAACAAAGGGTTGGGGGTGTCAATGCCAATAGTCTGGGTGGCCATTTGATTAATTATTCAGCAGTCTTATGGCTTGGGGGTAGAAGCTGTTAAGGAGCCTTTTGGACCTAGACTTGGCGCTCCGGTACCGCTTGCCGTGTGGTAGCAGAGAGAACAGTCTATTACTTGGGTGACTGGAGTCTTTGACAATTTGTTGGGCCTTCCTCTGACACCACCTAGTATATAGGTCCTGGATGTCAGGAAGCTTGGCCCCAGTGATGTACTGGGATGTACGCCCTACCCTCTGTAGCACCTTACGGTCAGATGCCGAGCAGTTGCCATACCAGGCAGTGATGCAACCGGTCAGGATGTTCTCGATGGTGCAGCTGTATAACTTTTTGAGGATCTGGGGGCCCATGCCAAATATTTTCAGTCTCACATAGGTGTTCTTCTTGTCCAGATGGGAAAGGGCAGTGTGGGGTGCGATTGAGATTGCATCATCTGTGGATCTGTTGGGGCGGTATGCGAATTAGAGTGGGTCTAGGGTTTCCGGGATGATGGTGTTGATGTGAGCCATGACCAGCCTTTCAAAGCACTTCATGGCTACCGACGTGAGTGCTACGGGGCGGTAGTCATTTAGGCAGGTTACCTTCACTTTATTGGGCACAGGGACTATGGTGGTCTGCTTGAAACATGTAGGTATTACAGACTCGGTCAGGGAGAGGTTGAAAATGTCAGTGAAGACACTTGCCAGTTGGTCTGCGCATGCTCTGAGTACACATCCTGGTAATCCGTCTGGCCCCGCAGCCTTGTGAATGTTGACCTGTTTAAAGGTCTTGCTCACATCGGCTAAGGAGAGCGTGATCACACAATTGACCAAAACAGCTGGTGCTCTCATGCATGCTTCAGCGTTGCTTGCCTCAAAGCGAGCATAAAAGGCATTTATCCCGTCTGGTAGACTCATGTCACTGGGCAGCTCGCGGCTGGGTTTCCCTTTGTAGTCCGTAATAGTTTGCAAGCCCTGCCACATCCGACGAGTGTCAGAGCCGGTGTAGTAGGATTCAATCTTAGTCCTGTATTGACGCTTTGCCTATTTGATGGTTTGTCTGAGGGTATAGTGGGATTTCTTAAAAGCGTCCGGATTAGTGTCCCGCTTCTTGAAAGCGGCAGCTCTAGCCTTTGTACGTATGGTCACTGTGGGGACGACGTCGTCGATGCACGATGAAGCCGGTGACTGAGGTGGTATACTCCTCAATGCCATTGGATGAATCCCGGAACATATACCAGTCTGTCCTAGCAAAACAGTCCTGTAGCGTAGCATCCACGTCATCTGACCACTTCCGTATTGAGCGAGTCACTGGTACTTCCTGCTTTAGTTTTTGATTGTAAGCAGGAATCAAGAGGATTTACCAATTTGAGGGTGAGGGAGAGCTTTGTATGCATCTCTGTGTGTGGAGTAAAGGTGGTCTAGAGTTTTTTTCCCTCTGGTTGCACATGTGACATGCTGGTAGAAATTAGGTAAAATTGATTTAAGTTTGACTGCATTAAAGTCCCCGGCCACTAGGAGCACCGCTTCTGGATGAGCATTTTTTGTTTGTTAGAGGCGGGTTACCCACTCGCCGACAAATTCTCACAAGGCACCCTGATCTCCGGCCCCTGTATTTCCTTATTTTCTTCATGCAAATGACAGGGATTTGGGCCTTGTCTGGGAGCAACTTTATATCCTTCGTGTCAGACTCATTAAAGAAAAAATCTTTGTCCAGTTCGAGGTGAGTAATCGCTGTCCTGGTATCCAGAAGCTATTTTCGGTCATAAGAGACGGTAGCATCAACATTATGTACAAAATATTGGGTATAGACGTGTGTTATTGCTAGTGCTCTAGCAGAGTTGATTGAATCTGGCTCACTATTGATGATACTGAGTGAAAAGAAAGTCTGTGGTTTGTATCCTAAAATAATTTATACACTTACTCACACAGACATGTTAGCATGTGCTGTTTCTCATCTGGGTGTCACATTCTGTCAAATGTTGTAAGAGAGAGTTATATAGTTGATAAAACAAGTGTGGTTCCTGACACGTCGTTGACAAGCTTAGACAACACTGGGTGGAAGTGGAGAGAAACGCTATCCCCCTCTGGTCAACACTTAATTTAACTGCAGATAACTGAGAACTGCACACAAATACACACACACACACAAGCACACACAAACACACACAAACACACACAAACACACACACACACACACACACACACACACACACAAAGGTAAATGCAGATTCTCCAGCCTTCTTTCTTCATACATATTTCTGCGGTAAAGCCGGGAGTCAGTCAGTCATCCTCGCTGAAGAGACAACTAAAGAAAACACTGCTGTTTGCTTTTCAGGCCAACAGCACAGCTGCCAAGGTGTGTGTGTGTGTGTGTGTGTCCATCAGATGGTGATAAGTGGAGCTTAATGGGAACAGCGACTATCTCTCAGCTGGACAGCCAAACACAAAGCAGAGGGAATGGCCTGGCCACCTGCCACAAACAAACCACACTGTCCAGTCAGATAGCCACGCCATGCAGTATGGACACACACACAGGCCGACGCACACAGACACACACAGTCAGATAGCCAGGCAGCTACAGTTCGGTGGACTGAAGGGGCAGTAATTGAAAGCGGGCTCGCTTCAGGAAGCATGACACAAAACCAAGAGGCTAGAACCTTCCCCCCAAAAATAATGCGTCAACCAGACAGCCACTCACAAAGTATAGACTACCGATCGCAGTCCATGGTGCTGAAATTGTGACATAAATGAAAGGCTTTCAGTGGTGCCAGGGCACGTAGCTCATAGCTTTGCTTGGGTAAATGTTTATTGGTAGGCCTATTTGGTTGTCATTTTCTCATGTTAAGACTAACATTTCATGAAGCTGTACACAGTGTCGAAATGATGTCATTTAGACTAAATGTAATTTTAAAAAATTATGTGGGAAAAAAGTATTTGATCCCCTGCTGATTTTGTACGTTTGCCCACTGACAAAGAAATGATCAGTCTATAATTTTAATGGTAGGTTTATTTGAACAGTGAGAGACAGAATAACAACAAAAAAATCCAGAAAAACGCATGTCAAAAATGTTATAAATTGATTTGCATTTTAATGAGGGAAATAAGTATTTGACCCCTCTGCAAAACATGACTTAGTACTTGGTGGCAAAACCCTTGTTGGCAATCACAGAGGTCAGACGTTTCTTGTAGTTGGCCATCAGGTTTGCACACATCTCAGGAGGGATTTTGTCCCACTCCTCTTTGCAGATCTTCTCCAAGTCATTAAGGTTTTGAGACTGACATTTGGCAACTCGAACCTTCAGCTCCCTCCACAGATTTTCTATGGGATTAAGGTCTGGAGACTGGCTAGGCCACTCCAGGACCTTAATGTGCTTCTTCTTGAGCCACTCCTTTGTTGCCTTGGCTGTGTGTTTTGGGTCATTGTCATGCTGGAATACCCATCCACAACCCATTTTCAATGCCCTGGCTGAGGGAAGGAGGTTCTCACCCAAGATTTGACGGTACATGGCCCTGTCCATCGTCCCTTTGATGCGGTGAAGTTGTCCTGTCCCCTTAGCAGAAAAACACCCCCAAAGAATAATGTTTCCACCTCCATGTTTGACGGTGGGGATGGTGTTCTTGGGGTCATAGGCAGCATTCCTCCTCCTCCAAACACGGCGAGTTGAGTTGATGCCAAAGAGCTCCATTTTGGTCTCATCTGACCACAACACTTTCACCCAGTTCTCCTCTGAATCATTCAGATGTTCATTGGCAAACCTCAGACGGGCATGTATATGTGCTTTCTTGAGCAGGGGGACCTTGCGTGCACTGCAGGATTTCAGTCTTTCACGGCGTAGTGTGTTACCAATTGTTTTCTTGGTGACTATGGTCCCAGCTGCCTTGAGATCATTGACAAGATCCTCCCATGTAGTTCTGGGCTGATTCCTCACTGTTCTCATGATCATTGCAACTCCACGAGGTGAGATCTTGCATTGAGCCCTAGGCCGAGGGAAATTGACAGATATTTTGTGTTCCATTTGCGAATAGCTTCTCACCATGCTGCTTGGCGATGGTCTTGTAGCCCATTCCAGGCTTGTGTAGGTCTACAATCTTGTCCCTGACATCCTTGGAGAGCTCTTTGATCTTGGCCATGGTGGAGAGTTTGGAATCTGATTGATTGATAGCTTCTGTGGACAGGTATCTTTTATACAGGTAACAAACTGAGATTAGGAGCACTCCCTTTAAGAGTGTGCTCCTAATCTCAGCTCGTTACCTGTATAAAAGACACCTGGGAGCCAGAAATCTTTCTGATTGAGAGGGGGTCAGATACTTATTTCGCTCATTAAAATGCAAATCAATTTATTACATTTTTGACATGCGTTTTTCTGCATTGTTTTGTTGTTATTCTGTCTCTCACTGTTCAAATAAACCTACCATTAAAATCATAGACTGATAATTTCTTTGTCAGTGGGCAAATGTACAAAATCAGCAGGGGATCAAATACTTCTCTCACTATATATATATACAGTGGGGAGAACAAGTATTTGATACACTGCCGATTTTGCAGGTTTTCCTACTTACAAAGCATGTAGAGGTCTGTCATTTTTATCATAGGTACACTTCAACTGTGAGAGACGGAATCTAAAACAAAAATCCAGAAAATCACATTGTATGATTTTTAAGTAATTAATTTGCATTTTATTGCATGACATAAGTATTTGATCACCTACCAACCAGTAAGAATTCCGGCTCTCACAGACCTGTTAGTTTTTCTTTAAGAAGCCCTCCTGTTCTCCACTCATTACCTGTATTAACTGCACCTGTTTGAACTTGTTACCTGTATAAAAGACACCTGTCCACACACTCAATCAAACAGACTCCAACCTCTCCACAATGGCCAAGACCAGAGAGCTGTGTAAGGACATCAGGGATAAAATTGTAGACCTGCACAAGGCTGGGATGGGCTACAGGACAATAGGCAAGCAGCTTGGTGAGAAGGCAACATCTGTTGGCGCAATTATTAGAAAATGGAAGAAGTTCAAGATGACGGTCAATCACCCTCGGTCTGGGGCTCCATGCAAGATCTCACCTCGTGGGGCATCAATGATCATGAGGAAGGTGAGGGATCAGCCCAGAACTACACGGCAGGACCTGGTCAATGACCTGAAGAGAGCTGGGACGACAGTCTCAAAGAAAACCATTAGTAACACACTACGCCGCCATGGATTAAAATCCTGCAGCGCACGCAAGGTCCCCCTGCTCAAGCCAGCGCATGTCCAGGCCTGTCTGAAGTTTGCCAATGACCATCTGGATGATCCAGAGGAGGAATGGGAGAAGGTCATGTGGTCTGATGAGACAAAAATATAGCTTTTTGGTCTAAACTCCACTCGCCATGTTTGGAGAAGAAGAAGGATGAGTACAACCCCAAGAACACCATCCAAACCGTGAAGCATGGAGGTGGAAGCATCATTCTTTGGGGATACTTTTCTGCAAAGGGGACAGGATGACTGCACCGTATTGAGGGGAGGATGGATGGGGCCATGTATCGCGAGATCTTGGCCAACAACCTCCTACCCTCAGTAAGAGCATTGAAAATGGGTCGCGGCTGGGTCTTCCAGCATGACAACGACCCGAAACACACAGCCAGGGCAACTAAGGAGTGGCTCCGTAAGAAGCATCTCAAGGTCCTGGAGTGGCCTAGCCAGTCTCCAGACCTGAACCCAATAGAACATCTTTGGAGGGAGCTGAAAGTCCGTATTGCCCAGCGACAGCCCCGAAACCTGAAGGATCTGGAGAAGATCTGTATGGAGGAGTGGGCCAAAATCCCTGCTGCAGTGTGTGCAAACCTGGTCAAGACCTACAGGAAACGTATGATCTCTGTAATTGCAAACAAAGGTTTCTGTACCAAATATTAAGTTCTGCTTTTCTGATGTATCAAATACTTATGTCATGCAATAAAATGTAAATGTATTACTTAAAAATCATACAATGTGATTTTCTGGATTTTTGATACATCACAGTTGAAGGGTACCTATGATAAAAATTACAGACCTCTACATGCTTTGTAAGTAGGAAAACCTGCAAAATCGGCAGTGTATCAAACACTTATTCTCCCCACTGTGTATGTATATATATATACATATATATATATATATATATATATATATATATAAATATATATATATATATATATGGGTTTAGAAGCTTCTGATAGGCTTTTTGACATAATTTGAGTCAATTGGAGGTGTACCTGTGGATGTATTTCAAGGCCTACCTTCAAACGCAGTGCCTCTTTGCTTGACATCATGGGAATATCAAAAGAAATCAGCTAAGACCTAAGAAACAATGTTGTAGACCTCCACAAGTCTGGTTCATCCTTGGGAGCAATTTCCAAACACCTGAAGTTACCACGTTCATCTGTACAAACAATAGTACGCAAGTATAAACACCATGGGACCACGCAGCCGTCATACCGCTTAGGAAGGATTATGCGTTCTGTCTCTTAGAGATTAACGTACTTTGGTGCGAAAAGTGCAAATCAATTCCAGAACAACAGCAAAGGACCTTGTGAAGATGCTGGAGGAAACAGGTACAAAAGTATCTATTTCCACAGTAAAACGAGTCCTATATCGACATAACCTGAAAGGCCGCTCAGCAAGGAAGAAGCCACTGCTCCAAAACTGCTATAAAAAAGCCAGACTATGGTTTGCAACTGCACATGGGGACAAAGATCGTACTTTTTGGAGAAATGTCCTCTGGTCTGATGAAACTAAAATAGAACTGTTTGGCCATAATGACCATCATTATGTTTGGAGGAAAATGGGGGTAACTTGTAAGCCGAAGAACACCATCCCAACCGTGAATGACGTGGGTGGCAGCAGCATCATGCTGTGGGGGTGCTTTTCTGCAGGAGGGACTGGTGCACTTCACAAAATAGATTGCATCATGAGGAAAGAAAATTATGTGGATATATTGAAGCAACATCTCAAGACATCAGTCAGGAAGTTAAAGCTTGGTCGCAAATGTGTCTTCCAAATGGACAATGACCCCAAGCATGATTCCAAAGTTGTGACAAAATGGCTTAAGGACAACAAAGTAAAGGTATTGGAGTGGCCATCACAAAGCCCTGACCTCAATCCTATAGAACATTTGTGGGCAGAACTGAAAAAGTGTGTGCGAGCAAGGAGGCCTACAAACCTGACTCAGTTACACCAGCTCTGTCAGGAGGAATGGGCCAAAATTCACCCAACTTATTGTGGGACGCTTGTGGAAGGCTACCCGAAACGTTTGACCCAAGTTAAACAATTTAAAGGCAATGCTACCAAATACTAATTGAGTGTATGTAAACTTCTGACCCACTGGGAATGTGATGAAATAAAAAAAAGCTGAAATAAATAATTCTCTCTACTATTATTCTGACATTTCACATTCTTAAAATAAAGTGGTGATGCTAACTGACCTAAGACAGGGAATTTGTACTAGGATTAAATGTCAGGAATTGTGAAAAACTGAGTTTAAATGTATTTGACTTGATGTGGAATAGAGTTCCATGTAGTCATGGTTCTATGTAGTACTGTGCGCCTCCCATAGTCTGTTCTTGTGTGTAGATTGATGAGGAAAAAAACAAATGTAATCCATTTTAGAATAAGGCTGTAACTTAACAAAATGTGGAAAAAGTGAAGGGGTCTGAATACTGTCCGAATGCACAGTGTATATACAGTTGAAGTCGGAGGTTTACATACACCTTAGCTTCATGCCAACAGTAAAATTAGTTTTAAAAAACAGATAAAATACACCTTATGGAACAGCGGGGACTGTGAAGCATGACTGTAAGTCACTTTGGATAAAAGCGTCTGCTAAATGACATATATTATTATATTACATATATTATTTATTGGAAAGGAACATGTATTTTTATTTTATTTTTTACCTTTATTTAACCAGGTAAGCCAGTTGAGAACAAGTTCTCATTTACAACTGCGACCTGGCCAAGATAAAGCAAAGCAGTGCGATAAAAACAACAACAACACAGAGTTACATATGGAATAAACAAAACGTACAGTCAATAACACAATAGAAAATCTATATATAGAGTGTGTGCAAATTTAGTAAGTTATGGAGGTAAGGCAATAAATAGGCCATAGTGCAAAATGATTACAATTTAGTATTAACACTGGAGTGATAGATGTGCAGAAGATGATGTGCAAATAGAGATACTGGGGTGCAAATTAGCAAAATAAATAACAATGTAAATAACAATATGGGGATGAGGTAGTTGGGTGGGCTAATTACAGATGGGCTGTGTACTGGTGCAGTGATCGGTAAGCTGCTCTGACAACTGATGCTTAAAGATACTGAGGGAGATAAGTGTCTCCAGCTTCAGAGATTTTTGCAGTTCGTTCCAGTCATTTGCAGCAGAGAACTGGAAGGAATGGCGGCCAAAGGAGGTGTTGGCTTTGGGGATGACCAGTGAGATATACAGTGGGGAGAACAAGTATTTGATGTAGAGGTCTGTAATTTTTATCATAGGTACACTTAAACTGTGAGAGACGGAATCTAAAACAAAAATCCAGAAAATCACATTGTATGATTTTTAAGTAATTAATTTGCATTTTACAGAAACCTTTGTTTGCAATTACAGAGATCATACGTTTCCTGTAGGTCTTGACCAGGTTTGCACACACTGCAGCATGGATTTTGGCCCACTCCTCCATACAGACCTTCTCCAGATCCTACAGGTTTCGGGGCTGTCGCTGAGCAATACGGACTTTCAGCTCCCTCCAAAGATGTTCTATTGGGTTCAGGTCTGGAGACTGGCTAGGCCACTCCAGGACCTTGAGATGCTTCTTACGGAGCCACTCCTTAGTTGCCCTGGCTGTGTGTTTCGGGTCGTTGTCATGCTGGAAGACTCAGCCACAACCCATCTTCAATGCTCTTACTGAGGGAAGGAGGTTGTTGACCAAGATCTCGCGATACATGGCCCCATCCATCCTCCCCTCAATACGGTGCAGTCGTCCTGTCCCCTTTGCAGAAAAGCATCCCCAAAGAATGATGTTTCCACCTCCATGCTTCACGGTTGGGATGGTGTTCTTGGGGTTGTACTCATCCTTCTTCTTCCTCCAAACACGGCGAGTGGAGTTTAGACCAAAAAGCTCTATTTTTGTCTCATCAGACCACATGACCTTCTCCCATTCCTCCTCTGGTTCATCCAGATGGTCATTGGCAAACTTCAGACGGGCTTGGACATGCGCTGGCTTGAGCAGGGGGACCTTGCGTGCGCTGCAGGATTTTAATCCATGACGGCGTAGTGTGTTACTAATGGTTTTCTTTGAGACTGTGGTCCCAGCTCTCTTCAGGTCATTGACCAGGTCCTGCCGTGTAGTTCTGGGCTGATCCCTCACCTTCCTCATGATCATTGATGACCCACAAGGTGAGATCTTGCATGGAGCCCCAGACCGAGGGTGATTGACCGTCATCTTGAACTTCTTCCATTTTCTAATAATTGCGCCAACAGTTGTTGCCTTCTCACCAAGCTGCTTGCCTATTGTCCTGTAGCCCATCCCAGCCTTGTGCAGGTCTACAATTTTATCCCTGATGTCCTTACACAGCTCTCTGGTCTTGGCCATTGTGGAGAGGTTGGAGTCTGTTTGATTGAGTGTGTGGACAGGTGTCTTTCATACAGGTAATGAGTTCAAACAGGTGCAGTTAATACAGGTAATGAATGGAGAACAGGAGGGCTTCTTAAAGAAAAACTAACAGGTCTGTGAGAGCCGGAATTCTTACTGGTTGGTAGGTGATCAAATACTTATGTCATGCAATAAAATGCAAATTAATTACTTAAAAATCATACAATGTGATTTTCTGGATTTTTGTTTTAGATTCCGTCTCTCACAGTTGAAGTGTACCTATGATAAAAATGACAGACCTCTACATGCTTTGTAAGTAGGAAAACCTGCAAAAACGGCAGTGTATCAAATACTTGTTCTCCCCACTGTACCTGCTGGAACGCATACTACGGGTGGGTGTTGCTATGGTGACCAATGAGCTAAGATAAGGCGGGGATTTGCCTAGAAGTGATTTATAGATGACCTGGAGCCAGTGGGTTTGGTGACGAATATGTAGTGAGGGTCAGCCAACGAGAGCAAACAGGTCACAATGGTGGGTAGTATATGGGGCTTTGGTGACAAAACGGATGGAACTGTGATAGACTACATCCAATTTGCTGAGTAGAGTGTTGGAAGCTATTTTGTAACTGACATCGCCGAAGTCAAGGATCGGTAGGATAGTCAGTTTTACGAGTGTCACGCTCTGGCTCCGGGACTCTGTATAGTGAGCCAGGGTGTGTTCATTATTTGGGTGTATTTCTATGTTTGTATTTCTGTTGGGTGCATTTCTATGTTTGGTCAATGACTCCCAATCGGAGGTAACGAGTGTCAGCTGTCGGCTCGTTATCTCTGATTGGGAGCCATATTTAATCTGTATGTTTTCCTGTGGGTGTGGTGGGTTTTTGTTCATTTCGGTTTGTGTTAAACCGTAGACGTCACGTTATTCGTTTGTTGTTCTGATCGGTTGATCATCATCATTATTATTATTAAACATGTTCACCTTCAACGCTGCGCCTTGGTCCTCCTCCTCTATGTGTGACGATCGTGACAGAAAAACCCACCAAGATGGGACCAAGCAGCGTGTCCAGGAGCCGTCGCCAGGGAGATCCCTTACAGATCTCCTTCGCCTCCTGGACTGGGTCAAGCCGAGTGAGGAGGAGAAGGGCTTGACGCTATGGCAGAAGGGCGAGAGGCTGGCGAGGTCTATGGAGACCTGGTCCACGGGTAGGAGAGACGCCCGGGAAAATTTTTAGGGGGGCTCGAGACGTCGGATCAGCAGGAGGCCGCGAGTAGAGCGGCCCAGTGGGTTGCTGGAGAAGGCCGCCGGGTTACGGGGGCCACTGGTCAAAGAGGGGATGGAGGAAGTGGAGGCACGGCGAGAGGTACTGGCGTGTGTTGCCAGTCCGGTCCGGCCCGTTCCAGTTCCCGGTGTGGGGCCAGTGGTGTGTGTCCCCAGTACAGTCCGGCCCATCCAAGCTTCCCGCACCAAGCCAGTGGTGTGCGTCGTCAGTCCAGTCCGGCCCGTTCCTGCTCACCGCGTCAAGTCTGTGGTGCGTCTCGTCAGCCCGGCTCTGCCCGTTCCTGCTCTCCGCACCAGGTCTGTGGTGCGCGTCGCCAGCCCAGTCCGGCCCATTCCTGCTCCCCGCATCAAGTCTGTGGTGCGTCTCGTCAGCCCGGCTCTGCCCGTTCCTGCTCTCCGCACCAGGTCTGTGGTGCGTTTCGTCAGCCCGGCTCTGCCCGTTCCTGCTCTCCGCACCAGGTCTGTGGTGCGTCTCGTCAGCCCGGCTCTGCCCGTTCCTGCTCTCCGCACCAGGTCTGTGGTGCGCGTCGCCAGCCCGGTCCGGCCCGTTCCTGCTCTCCGCACCAAGTCTGTGGTGCGCGTCGCCAGCCCAGTTCGGCCCATCCAAGCTCCCCGCACCAGGTCAGTGGTGCGCGTCGTCAGCCCGGTCCGGCCCGTTCCTCCTCCACGCATCAGGCCAGGGGCGCGTGTCGTCGGTCGGCTCCGACAGCGGGGCTGGACAGGACCAGGGGTACGTTGGGGGGTTGGAGAGGAGGTGGGGATCAAGGAAGGAGCCAGAGCCACCGCCGAGGAGGTGTGCCCACCCAGCCCTCCCTTGTTTAGCCCGTATTGAGGCGCGGTCGCAGTCCGCGCCTTTAGGGGGGGGTACTGTCACGCTCTGGCTCCGGGACTCTGTATAGTGAGCCAGGGTGTGTTCATTATTTGGGTGTATTTCTATGTTTGTATTTCTGTTGGGTGCATTTCTATGTTTGGTCAATGACTCCCAATCGGAGGTAACGAGTGTCAGCTGTCGGCTCGTTATCTCTGATTGGGAGCCATATTTAATCTGTATGTTTTCCTGTGGGTGTGGTGGGTTTTTGTTCATTTCGGTTTGTGTTAAACCGTAGACGTCACGTTATTCGTTTGTTGTTCTGATCGGTTGATCATCATCATTATTATTATTAAACATGTTCACCTTCAACGCTGAGCCTTGGTCCTCCTCCTCTATGTGTGACGATCGTGACAACGAGGGCATGTTTAGCAGCATGAGTGAAGGAGGCTTTGTTGCGAAATAGGATGTCGATTCTAGATTTAACTTTGGATTGGAGATGATTAATGTGAGTCTGGAAGGAGAGTTTACGGTCTAACCAGACACCTAGGTATTTGTAGTTGTCCACATATACTAAGTCAGACCCGCCGAGAGTAGTGATTCTAGTTGGGCGGGCGGGTGCAAGCAGCGTTCGTTTGAAGAGCATGCATTTAGTTTTACTAGCGTTTAAGAGCAGTTGGAGGCCACGGAAGCAGTGTCGTATGGCATTGAAGCTCGTTTGGAGGTTTGTTGACAGTGTCCAATGAAAGTCCAGATGTATACAAAATGGTGTCGTCTGCGTAGAGGGGGATCTGAGAGTCACCAGCAGCAAGAGCGACATCATTGATATACACAGAGAACAGAGTCGGCCCAAGAATTGAACCCTGTGGCACCCCCATAGAGACTGCCAGAGGTCCAGACAATAGGCCCTCCGATTTGGTACATTGAACACTATCTGAGAGGTAGTTGGTGAACCAGGCGAGGCAGTCATTTGAGAACCAAGGCTATTTAGTCTGCCAATAAGAATGCAGTGATTGACAGAGTCAAAAGCCTTGGCCAGGTCGATGAAGACGGCTGCACAGTACTGTCTTTTATCGATCGTGGTTATTATATCGTTTTGGACCTTGAGTGTGGCTGAGGTGCACCCATTACCAGCTCGGAAACTAGATTGCATAGCAGAGAAGGTACGGTGGGATTCGAAATGGTCGGTGATCTGTTTGTTAACTTGGCTTTCAAATACTTTCGAAAGGCAGGGCAGGATGGATATAGGTCTGTAACAGTTTGGATCTAGAGTGTCACCCCCTTTGAAGAGGGGGATGACCGTGGCAGCGTTCCAATCTCTGGGGATCTCAGACGATACGAAAGAGAGGTTGAACAGGCTAGTAATAGGGGTTGTGACAATTTTGGCAGCTAGTTTTAGAAAGAAATGGTCCAGATTGTCTAGCCCAGCTGATTTGTAGGGGTCCAGATTTTGCAGCTCTTTCAGGACATCAGCTATCTGAATTTGGGTGAAGGGTAGAGCTGCCGCTTTCAAGGAGTGGGACTCTAACCCGGACGCTTATAAGAAATCCCGCTATGCCCTCCGACGAACCATCAAACAGGCAAAGAGTCAATACAGGACTAAGATTGAATCGTACTACACTGTCTCTGACGCTCGTCGGATGTGGCAGGGCTTGAAAACTATTACAGACTACAAAGGGAAGCACAGCCGCGAGCTGCCCAGTGACACAACACTTCCAGACGAGCTAAACCACTTCTATGCTCGCTTCGAGGCAAGCAACACTAAAGCATGCATGAGAGCACCAGCTGTTCCGGATGACTATGTGATCACGCTCTCCGTAGCCGATGTGAGTAAGACTTTTAAGCAGGTCATCATTCACAAGGCCGCAGGGCCAGACGGATTACCAGGACGTGTACTCCGAGCATGTGCTGACCAACTGGCAAGTGTCTTCACTGACATTTTCAACATGTCCCTGACTGAGTCTGTAATACCAACATGTTTCAAGCAGACCACCATAGTGCCCAAGGACTCTAAGATAACCTGCCTAAATGACTACCGACCCGTAGCACTGACGTATGTAGCCATGAAGTGCTTTGAAAGGCTGGTCATGGCTCACATCAACAGCATTATCCCAGAAACCCTAGACCCACTCCAATTTGCATACCGCCCCAACAGATTCACAGATGTTGCAATCTCTATTGCACTCCACGCTGCCCTTTCCCACCTGGACAAGAGGAACACCTATGTGAGAATGCTATTCATTGACTACAGCTCAGCATTCAACACCATAGTGCCCTCAAAGCTCATCACTAAGCTAAGGATCCTGGGACTAAACACCTCCCTCTGAAACTGGATCCTGGACTTCCTGATGGGCCGCCCCAAGGTGGTAAGGGTAGGTAACAACACATCTGCCACACTGATCCTCAAGACGGGGGCCCCTCAGGGGTGCGTGCTCAATCCCCTCCTGTACTCCCTGTTCACCCATGACTGCATGGCCAGGCACGACTCCAACACCATCATTAAGTTTGCCGACGACACAACAGTGGTAGGCCTGATCACCGACAGTACATCACTGGGGCAAAGCTTCCTGCCATCCAGGACCTCTATATCAGGCGGTGTCAGAGGAAGGCCCTCAAAATTGTCAAAGACTCCAGCCACCCTAGTCATAGACTGTTCTCTCTGCTACCGCACGGCAAGCGGTACCGGAGTGCCAAGTCTAGGTCCAAAAGACTTCTCAACAGCTTCTACCCCCAAGCCATAAGACTCCTGAACAGCTAATCATGGCTACCCGGACTATTTGCACTGCCCCCCCACCCCATCCTTTTTACGCTGCTGCTACTCTGTTAAGTATTTATGCATAGTCACTTTAACTCTACCCACATGTACATATTACCTCAACTACCTCAACTAGCCGGTGCCCCCGCACATTGACTCTGCACCGGTACCCCCCTGTATATATAGCCTCCCTACTGTTATTTTATTTTACTTCTGCTCTTTTTTTCTCAACACTTTTTATGTTGTTGTTTTATTTGTACTTTTTTGTTAAAAATAAATGCACTGTTGGTTAAGGGCTGTAAGTAAGCATTTCACTGTAATGTCTGCACCTGTTGTATTCGGCGCATGTGGCCAATAAAATTTGATTTAATTTGATTTGAGAAGCGGGGGGCATGGGCAAGTTGCAGCGGAGGGTGCAGAGCTGGTGGCCGGGGTAGGGGTAGCCTGGTGGAAAGGATGGCCAGCCGTAGCAAAATGCTTATTGAAATTCTCGATTATCGTAGATTTATCGGTGGTGACAGTGTTTCCTAGCCTCAGTGCAGTGGGTAGCTGGGAGGAGGTGCTCTTATTCTCCATGGACTTTACAGTGTCCCAAAACTTTTTGGAGTTAGTGCTACAGGATGCAAATTTCTGTTTGAAAAAGCTAGCCTTTGCTTTCCTAACTGATTGTGTATATTGGTTCCTGACTTCCCTGAAAAGTTGCATATCGCGGGGGCTGTTCGATGCTAATGCAGTACGCCACATGATGTTTTTGGGATGAACCAGGGGATATATCTGTTCTTAGTTCTGACTTTTTTGAATGGGGCATGCTTATTTAAGATGGAGAGGAAAGCACTTTTGAAGAACATCCAGGCATCCTCTACTGACGGAATGAGGTCAATATCCATCCAGGATACCCGGGCCAGCTCAATTAGAAAGGCCTGCTCGCTGAAGTGTTTTAGGGAGCGTTTGACAGTGATGAGGGGTGGTCGTTTGACCGCGGACCCATTACGGACGCAGGCAATGAGGCAGTGATCGCTGAGATCCTGGTTGAAGACAGCGGAGGTGTATTTAGAGGGTAAATTAGTCAGGATGATATTTATGAGGGTGCCCATGTTTACGGATATAGGGTTGTACCTGGTAGGTTCCATGATCATTTGTGTGAGATTGAGGGCATCTAGTTTAGATTGTAGGATGGCCAGGGTGTTAAGCATATCCCAGTTTAGGTCACCAAGCAGTACGAACTCTGAGGATAGATGGGGGGCAAGCAATTCAGATATGGTGTCCAGGGCACAACTGGGGGCTTAGGGGGGTCTGTAGCAAGCGGCAACAGTGAGAGACTTATTTCTGGAAAGGTGGATTTTTAGAAGTAGAAGTTCAAACTGTTTGGACACAGACCTGGATTGTATGATAGAGCTCTGCAGGCTATCTCTACAGTAGATTGCAACTCCGCCCCCTTTGGCAGTTCTATCTAGACGGAAAATGTTGTAATTCGGGATGGACATTTCTGAATTTTTGGTGGCCTTCCTAAGCCAGGATTCAGACACTGCTAGAACATCAGGGTTGGCAGAGTGTGCTAATGCAATGAATAACTCAAACTTGGGGAGGAGGCTTCTGATGTTAACATGCAAGAAACCAAGGCTTTTACGGTTACAGAAGTCAACAAATGATAGCGCCTGGGGAATAGGAGTGATACTGTGGGCTACAGGGCCTGGGTTAGCCTCTACATCACCAGAGGAACAGAGGAGGAATAGAATAAGGATACGGCTAAAGGCTTTAAGAACTGGTCTTCCAGTGCGTTGGGTACAGAGAATAAAAGGGGCAGATTTCCGGGCGTTGTAGAATAGATTCAGGGCATTATGTACAGACAAGGATATGGAAGGATATGAGTACAGTGGAGGTACACCTAAGCATTGGGTAACGATGAAAGAGATAGCATCACTGGAGGTACCGATTGAACCGGTCTCCGCGTGTATGGGGGGTGGGACAAAGGAGCTCTCTGAGGCTGGTTGAGCGGGACTGGGGGCTCTACAGTGAAATAGCACAATAAGAACTAACCCAAACAGCAATAGGCTAGGCATATTGACATGGGAGAGAGGCATAACGCAATCACAGGTGTTATTCGAGAGGGCTAAGACAACAACTGGTAATGGCGACGAAAGTTTGGGCTGAGGCTAAACAGATAAACTGGATAGGGTACCGTGTAAAGGAACAGTCCAGCAGGCATCAGCTGTGTAGCTGAGTGATCATAAGGTCCAGTGAACAGCAATAGGTAAGTCCAGGAGCAGTTCGTAGGCTGCTCCAGTACAGGCGAGCAGGAGGCACGGCTGTTGATTGCGTGGCTAGCAGATGGATCTTCGTGGTCGTCGCAACAGGAAGCCTGTTGAAATCACATCAGACGATTACGTCGGCAGACCAGTCCTGATGGATCGGCGGGGCTCCGTGTCGACACTAGGAGGTCCCGTCCGGTTGACAGAGAGGTAGATAGCCGGGAAATGGGCCTGGCTCGAGGCTAGCTCAAGGCTAACTGGTGTGTCGGGACAGTGGTGATTAGCCAACAACAGCCATTTGGTTGCAGCTAGCTAGTTGCGATGATCCGGTGTTAAGGTCCAGTGATTCAGTGATTCCGGCAGAAAATCCGATATGCTCTGGGTCGATAGCACGCTGTGCAGACTGGCCGATAATTGTCCAGGCTAGAGCTGGCTGGTAGGTAGTGCAGGCCACAGACAGTGGTGAAGACCGCTAATGGTGGCGAATAGCAAGTAGCTAGTTAGCTGGCTAGCTGGCTAGTTTCAGCCGTAGGTTCTTGATAAAAATATAGAAATAATAGAATCCATTCCACATTGGGTGAGACGGGTTGCAGGAAAGTATATTTAGTTAAAGGAAGGAAAGTGAGATAGAGAAATACACTGCTCAAAAAAATAAAGGGAACACTTAAACAACACATCCTAGATCTGAATGAATGAAATAATCTTATTAAATACTTTTTTCTTTACATAGTTGAATGTGCTGACAACAAAATCTCACAAAAAATTATCAATGGAAATCAAATGTATCAACCCATGGAGGTCTGGATTTGGAGTCACCCTCAAAATTAAAGTGGAAAACCACACTACAGGCTGATCCAACTTTGATGTAATGTCCTTAAAACAAGTCAAAATGAGGCTCAGTAGTGTGTGTGGCCTCCACGTGCCTGTATGACCTCCCTACAATGCCTGGGCATATTCTTGATGAGGTGGCGGATGATCTCCTGAGGGATCTCCTCCCAGACCTGGACTAAAGCATCCGCCAACTCCTGGACAGTCTGTGGTGCAACGTGGCGTTGGTGGATGGAGCGAGACATGATGTCCCAGATGTGCTCAATTGGATTCAGGTCTGGGGAATGGGCGGGCCAGTCCATAGCATCAATGCCTTCCTCTTGCAGGAACTGCTGACACACTCCAGCCACATGAGGTCTAGCATTGTCTTGCATTAGGAGGAACCCAGGGCCAACCGCACCAGCATATGGTCTCACAAGGGGTCTGAGGATCTCACTTCGGTACCTAATGGCAGTCAGGCTACCTCTGGCGAGCACATGGAGGGCTGTGCGGCCCCCAAAGAAAATGCCACCCCACACCATGACTGGCCCACCGCCAAACCGGTCATGCTGGAGGATGTTGCAGGCAGCAGAACGTTCTCCACGGCGTCTCCAGACTCTGTCACGTCTGTCACATGTGCTCAGTGTGAACCTGCTTTCATCTGTGAAGAGCACAGGGCGCCAGTGGCGAATTTGCCAATCTTGGTGTTCTCTGGCAAATGCCAAACGTCCTGCACGGTGTTGGGCTGTAAGCACAACCCCCACCTGTGGACGTCGGGCCCTCATACCACCCTCATGGAGTCTGTTTCTGACCGTTTGAGCAGACACATGCACATTTGTGGTCTGCTGGAGGTCATTTTGCAGGGCTCTGGCAGTGCTCCTCCTGCTCCTCCTTGCACAAAGGCGGAGGTAGTGGTCCTGCTGCTGGATTGTTGCCCTCCTACGGCCTCCTCCACGTCTCCTGATGTACTGGCCTGTCTCCTGGTAGCGCCTCCATGCTCTGGACACTACGCTGACAGACACAGCAAACCTTCTTGCCACAGCTCGCATTGATGTGCCATCCTGGATGAGCTGCATTACCTGAGCCACTTGTGTGGGTTGTAGACTCCGTCTCATGCTACCACTAGAGTGAAAGCACCGCCAGCATTCAAAAGTGACCAAAACATCAGCCGGGAAGCATAGGAACTGAGAAGTGGTCTGTGGTCACCACCTGCAGAACCACTTCTTTATTGGGGGTGTCTTGCTAATTGCCTATAATTTCCACCTGTTGTCTATTCCATTTGCACAACAGCATGTGACATTTATTGTCAATCAGTGTTGCTTCCTAAGTGGACAGTTTGATTTCACAGAAGTGTGATTGACTTGGAGTTACATTGTGTTGTTTAAGTGTTCCCTTTATTTTTTTTAGCAGTGTATATACGAAAAAAGACAAAAAAGACACAACAGAATACACGACCGCACTGCTACACCATCTTGGAACATCAAGCTCATCACCTTGCACAATATTTTTTTGTGAAACAAACAATTAGAAAAAAAAAACAGAAAACTTGAGCGTGCATAACTATTCAACCCCCCCAAAGTAATACTTTGTAGAGCCACCTTTTGCAGCAATTACAGCTGCAAGTCTCTTGGGGTATGTCTCTATGAGCTTGGCACATCTAGCCACTGGGATTTTTGCTCATTCTTCAAGGCAAAACTGCTCCAGCTCTTTCAAGTTGGATGGGTTCCGCTGGTGTACAGCAATCT
>NC_059201.1:21869544-21902044 GCF_020615455.1 Coregonus clupeaformis
GTGCTATTCCTGACTGTACTATTCCTGACTGTGCTATTCCTGACTGTACTATTCCTGACTGTGCTATTCCTGACTGTATTATTCCTGACTGTGCTATTCCTGACTGTGCTATTCCAGACAGCATTGCCTGCACACTCTCTGAAAGAAATCCACAAAATAATACGGTCTCTTTTTTTTAGATCAGCAATTATACATAATCAGTTATCAAACAGGGCGTTAATGTGTGTGTTGTCTTCCAGTAAATGATTATTCAGACAAAATAAATTTACTAGCCTAATATCACTACCCCTCTTCTCTTTCTCTCTTTCCTCTTTCTTCCCCTCCCCCTCTCTCTCTCTCTCTCTCTCTCTCTCTCTCTCTCTCTCTCTCTCTCTCTCTCTCTCTCTCTCTCTCTCTCTCTCTCTCTCTCTCTCTCTCTCTCTCTCTCTCTCTGTAGTTTCAGGTCGTGTCATCACATCACAGTACTGCTCTAATCACAGTGTGGAGCAGACAGCCTGTAAAACATGGCAGGGACTGACAGCTAGGCTCAACACACATTCTCATCTCCTCACACACACACAAACACACACACACACCTTTCTGATACGCCTATCCTTCTTTCCTCCCATTCCACTGTAGCCATGGTTTCATGCCTGTGTTACACAGTAACCCCAAACACACAGGGAGAGGGGAGGGGAGAGTGGGGTTGTCAATCATTGTTTGATCCAACCTAATCCACAGGTAAGACAGGAGCTTTACCGCTGACGGAAGACGGGAGCTGGCGAGGCAGGGCAACACACATAGACACACACACAAACGCATACATACAACTTCCAATTACACACACTCACAGATATTGTACACCAAATACACCTTTCTCTGATTACATCCATTAAGCTGTCTGTGGTTAGCAGGGACAATGAGGCAGGGAGTCAGGGAGTGTGTTGTTGTGTTCCAGGCTGATATTGCAGAAGACATACACTCATACAGGTAACTGCCAAAATAAAGGAAACACCAACATAAAGTGTCTTACTAGGACGTTGGGCCACCACGAGCCACCTGAAAACACACCCACACACACACACACACACACACACACACACACACACACACACACACACACACACACACACACACACACACACACACACACACACACACACACACACACACACACACACACTTTAAACTCCCTATGCTCCTTTGAGCTCTCGTTCTCCATGGCCGACGTGATTAAGACATTTAAGTGTGTTAACCCTCGCAAGGCTGCCGGCCCAGACGGCATCCCTAGCCGCGTCCTTAGAGCATGTACAGAACAGCTGGCTGGAGTGTTTACGGACATAGTCAATATCTCCCTATCCCAGTCTGCTGTCCCCACTTGCTTCAAGATGTCCACCATTGTTCCTGTACCCAAGAAAGCTAAGGTAACTGAACTAAATGATTATCGCCCCGTAACACTCACTCCTGTCATCATGAAGTGCTTAAGGATTATATCACCTCCACTTTACCCGACACCCTAGACCCACTGCAATTTGCATACAGCCCCAATAGATCCATGGATGATGCAATCGCACTGCACACTACCATATCCCATCTGGACAAGAGGAATACCTATATAAGAATGCTGTTCATTGACTACAGTTCAGCCTTCAACACCATAGTACCCTCCAAGCTCATCATTAAACTCAGGGCCCTGGGTCTGAACCCCGCCCTGTGCAACTGGGTCCTGGACTTCCTGATGGGCCGCCCCCAGGTGGTGACGGTAAGCAACAACACCAACACAGGGGCCCCACAAGGGTACGTGCTCAGCCTACTCCTGCACTCCCTGTTCACTCATGACTGCATGGCCCCGCACGCCTCCAACTCAATCATCAAGTTTGCAGATGACACAACAGTGGTAGGCCTGATATCCAACAACGACAAGACAGCCTACAGGGAGGAGCTGAGGGCCCTGGTGAATTGGTGCCTGGAAAATAACCTCTCTCTCAATGTCAACAAACAAAGGAGCTGATTGTGGACTTCAGAAGACAGCAGAGGGAGCACGCCCCCATCCACATTGACGGGGCCGCAGTGGAGAAGGTAAAAAGTTCCTCGGCATACACATCACTGAAAATCGGAAATGGTCCACCCACACAGACAGTGTGGTAAAGAAGGCGCAACAGCGCCTCTTACATTTACATTTAAGTCATTTAGCAGATGCTCTTATCCAGAGCGACTTACAAATTGGTGCATTCAACTTAGGATAGCCAGTGGGACAACCTCTCCTTTTTTTTATGGGGGGGTGGGGAGGGGGAGGGGGATAGAAGGATTACTGTTATGCTATTCCAGGTATTCCTTAAAGAGGTAGGGTTTCAAGTGTCTCCGGAAGGTGGTCAGTGTCTCCGGAAGGTGGTCAGTGACTCCGCTGTCCTGGCGTCGTGGGGGAGCTTGTTCCACCATTGGGGTGCCAGAGCAGCGAATAGCTTTGACTGGGCTGAGCGGGAACTGTGCTTCCGTAGAGGTAGGGGGGCTAGCAGGCCAGAGGTGGATGAACGTAGTGCCCTCGTTTGGGTGTAGGGTCTGATCAGAGCCTGAAGGTCAGGAGGTGCCATTCCCCTCACAGCTCCGTAGGCAAGCACCATGGTTTTGTAGTAGATGCGAGCTTCGACTGGAAGCCAGTGGAGTGTGCGGAGGAGCGGCGTGACATGAGAGAACTTGGGAAGGTTGAACACCAGACGGGCTTATCCAGCATTCTGGATAAGTTGTAGGGGTTTAATGGCGCAGGCAGGGAGCCCAGCCAACAGCGAGTTGCAGTAATCCAGACGGGAGATGACAAGTGCCTGGATTAGGACCTGTGCTGCTTTCTGTGTAAGGTAGGGTCGTACTCTGCGAATGTTGTAGAGCATGAACCTGCAGGATCGGGTCACCGCTTTGATGTTAGCGGAGAACGACAGGGTGTTGTCCAGGGTCACGCCAAGGTTCCTTGCACTCTGGGAGGAGGACACAATGGAATTGTCAACCGTGATGGCGAGATCATGGAGCGGGCAGTCCTTCCCCGGGAGGAAGAGTAGCTCCGTCTTGCCGAGGTTCAGCTTGAGGTGGTGATCCGACATCCACACTGATATGCACGCCAGACATGCAGAGATGCGATTCGCCACCTGGTTATCAGAAGGGGGAAAGGAGAATATTAATTGTGTCGTCTGCGTAGCAATGATAGGAGAGACCATGTGAGGATATGACAGAGCCAAGTGACTTGGTGTATAGACAGAATAAGAGAGGGCCTAGAACTGAGCCCTGGGGGACACCAATGGTGAGAGCACGTGGTGCGGAGACAGATTCTCGCCACGCCACCTGGTAGGAGCGACCTGTCAGGTAGGACGCAATCCAAGAGTGAGCAGTGCCGGAGATGCCCAACTCGGAGAGGGTGGAGAGGAGGATCTGATGGTTCACAGTATCAAAGGCAGCAGATAGGTCTAGAAGGATAAGAGCAGAGGAGAGAGAGTTAGCTTTAGCAGTGCAGAGAGCCTCCGTGACACAGAGAAGAGCAGTCTTAGTTGAATGACCAGTCTTGAAATCTGACTGGTTTGGATCAAGAAGGTCATTCTGAGAGAGATAGCAGGAGAGTTGGCTAGAGACGGCACGCTCAAGAGTTTTGGAGAGAAAAGAAAGAAGGGATACTGGTCTGTAGTTGTTGACATCGGAGGGATCGAGTGTAGGTTTATTGAGGATGGGTGCAACTCTCGCGCTCTTGAAGACGGAAGGGACATTAGCAGCGGTCAAGGATGAGTTGATGAGCGAGGTGAGGTAAGGGAGAAGGTCTCCAGAAATGGTCTGGAGAAGAGAGGAGGGGATAGGGTCAAGCGGGCAGGTTGTTGAGCAGACGGCCATCACAAGTCGCAAGATTTCATCTGGAGAGAGAGGGGAGAAAGAAATCAAAGCATGGGGTAGGGCAGTGTGAGCAGGACCAGCGGTGTCATTTGACTTAATAAATGAGGATCGGATGTCGTCAACCTTTTTTTCAAAATGGTTGACGAAGTCATCCACAGAGAGGGAGGAGGGGGGAGGAGGATTCAGCAGGGAGGAGAAGGTGGCAAAGAGCTTCCTAGGGTTAGAGGCAGAGGCTTGAAATTTAGAGTGGTAGAAAGTGGCTTTAACAGCAGAAACAGAGGAAGAAAATGTAGAGAGGAGGGAGTGAAAATATGACAGGTCCGCAGGGAGTCAAGTTTTCCTCCATTTCCGCTTGGCTGCCCGGAGCCCTGTTCTGTGAGCTCGCAATGAGTCGTCAAGCCACGGAGCAGGAGGGGAGGACCGAGCCGGCCGGGAGGATAGGGGACATAGAGAGTCAAAAGATGCAGAAAGGGAGGAGAGGATGGTTGAGGAGGCAGAATCAGGAGATCGGAGGGAGAAGGATTTAGCAGTGGGAAGAGATGATAGGATGGAAGAGGAGAGAGTAGCGGGAGAGTGAGAGCGAAGGTTGCGACGGCACATTACCATCTGAGTAGGGGCAGAGTGAGTAGTGTTGGAGGAGAGTGAGAGAGAAAAGGATACAAAGTAGTGGTCGGAGACTTGGAGGGGAGTTGCAGTGAGATTAGTAGAAGAACAGTGTCTAGTAAAGATGAGGTCAAGCGTATTGCCTGCCTTGTGAGTAGGGGGGGGGCGGTGAGAGGGTGAGGTCAAAAGAGGAAAGGAGTGGAAAGAAGGAGGCCGAGAGAAATGAGTCAAAGGCAGACGTAGGGAGGTTAAAGTCACCCAGAACTGTGAGGGGTGAGCCATCCTCAGGAAAGGAACTTATCAAGGCGTCAAGCTCATTGATGAACTCTCCAAGGAAACCTGGAGGGCGATAAATGATAAGGATGTTAAGCTTGAATGGGCTAGTGACTGTGACAGCATGGAATTCAAATGAGGAGATAAACAGATGGGTCAGGGGGAAAAGACAGAATGTCCACTTGGGAGAGATGAGGATTCCTGTGCCATCGCCGCGCTGACCAGATGCTCTTAGGGTATGCGAGAAGACATGATCAGACAAGGAAAGAGCAGTAGGAGTAGCAGTGTTTTCTGTGGTAATCCATGTTTCCGTCAGCGTCAAGAAGTCAAGGGACTGGAGGGTAGCATAGGCTGAGATGAACTCTGCCTTGTTGGCTGCAGAACGGTAGTTCCAGAGGCTGCCGGAGACCTGGAACTCCACGTGGGTTGTGCGCGCAGGGACCACCAGATTAGAGTGGCAGCCTCCACGCGGTGTGAAGCGTTTGTATGGCCTGTGCAGAGAGGAGAGAACAGAGATAGACAGACCCATAGTTGACAGGCTACAGAAAAGGCTACAATAATGCAAAAGAGATCGGAATAAAATTAACTGGGAAAGCGAGAGAGCGGGGCCTCCCTCACCTACCTTTCACTGAAACACTAAAATACAACTCTCCCAACTTCCACTTTAGAAATTATAATTGTTGTAAACTACAGCGGTTCAATGTTTCTAGGAATAGACTCTAACTTAGTTTATTCAGCTAGCTAACTTGGTACAGTATTCTTCTGTGAAAACCGCCCAGGGCACCGTATCCTATGACGCCATAGCTAACTAGCATGCTAGCATCCAATAACACACAGTTTAGCACCAATAATTGGTTACAACAAACTAACAATAGTGTGTTAACACACTAAACAGATCATTCATGTCCGTGTCTAATTCCTTTCATAACGCATAAATAATTAAACGTTGGCTAGCTAGCACAAAGTCAGTCATGCTAACTACACAAGTGGACTACACATCTCGAATGTTCAGAAAGTGAAATTTTACGTTGCAAAATTCTCATTGACTAAAATGATATTGTATTTAGTTGCTACAGTACTGCTAGCTGGTAGTTTTGGCTAGCTAGCAATGGCTGCGGTGTTGACTTTGTTTTAAAAATGGCGTCGCTGCGAACGAATGTAGCTGGCTAGCTAACCTCGATAATTTCTCTATACTATACCTTTATCTTTGATACAAAGACAACTATGTAGCTAGCTAACATTACACGAATCAAATCGTTCCATTGTAATGTAATGTGTGTCATATTACCTGCAGAGTGAAGTACAGCATGACTACTCACTCCAAAGAAATTCGGCTTGGCCCCTAAGACCCTCACATTTTACAGATGCACCATTGAGAGCATCCTGTCGGGCTGTATCACCGCCTGGTACGGCAACTGCACCATCCGCAACCGCAGGGCTCTACAGAGGGTGATGCAGTCTTTCCAACACATCACAGGGGGCACACTGCCTGCCCATCAGGACATCTACAGCACCCGGTGTCACAGGAAGGCCAAGAAGATCATCAAGGACCTCAGCCACCCAAGCCATGGCCTGTTCATCCCGTTATCATCCAGAAGGCAAAGTCAGTACAGGTGCATCAAAGCTGGGACAGAGAGACTGAAAAACAACTTCTGTCTCAAGGCCATCAGACTGTTAAATAGCCATCACTAGCCGGCCTCCACCCAGTACCCTGCCCTGAACTTAACACTGTCACTAGCCGGGTACCAACCGGTTACTCAACCCTGCTCCTTAGAGGCTGCTGCCCTATGTACATAGACATGGAACACTGGTCACTTTAATAATGTTTACATACTGTTTTACTCATTTCATTTGTATATACTGTATTCTAGTCAAGGCTATTCTATTCCAATATTGCTGTATGTATAATATTCTATCCTACGTATTCTACAGATATACTATATATTCTATCCACATGCTGTCCATAATGTCTATACATTATATATATATATATATATATACAGTACCAGTCAAAAGTTTGGACACACCTATTCATTCAAGGGTTTTTCTTTATTTTTACTATTTTCTACATTGCAGAATAATAGTGAAGACATCAAAACTATGAAATAACACAAATGGAATCATGTAGTAAACAAAAAAGTGTTAAACAGACCAAAGGACATATTTCCACCGGTCTAATTGCTCGTGTTTCTTGGCCCAAGCAGGTCTCTTCTTCTATTTGGTGTCCTTTAGTAGTGGTTTTATTGTAGCAATTCGACCATGAAGGCCTGATTCACACATTCCCCTCTGAACAGTTGATGTTGAGATGTGTCTGTGTCTTGAACTCTGTGAAGCATTTATTTGGGCTGCAATTTCTGAGGCTGGTAACTCTAATGAACCTATCCTCTGCAGCAGAGGTAACTCTGGGCCTTCCATTCCTGTGGTGGTCCTCATAAGAGCCGGTTTCATCATAGCACTTGATGGTTTTTGCGACTGCACTTGAAGAAACTTTCAAAGTTCTTGAAATATTCCGGATTGACTGACCTTCATGTCTTAAAGTAATGATGGACTGTCGTTTTTCTTTGCTTATTTGAGCGGTTCTTGCCATAATATGGACTTGGTCTTTTACCAAATAGGTCTATCTTCTGTATGCCCCCCCTACCTTGTCACACACAACTGATTGGCTCAAACGCATTAAGAAGGAAAGAAATTCCACAAATTAACTTTTAACATGGCACACCTGTTAATTGAAATGTATTCCAGCTCATGAAGCTGGTTGAGAGAATGCCAAGAGTGTGCAAAGCTGTCATCAAGGCAAAGGGTGGCTATTTGAAGAATCTCAAAAATTGTTTCACACTTTTTTGGTTACTACATGATTCCATATGTGTTACAGTGGGGGGGAAAAGTATTTAGTCAGCCACCAATTGTGCAAGTTCTCCCACTTAAAAAGATGAGAGAGGCCTGTAATTTTCATCATAGGTACACGTCAACTATGACAGACAAATTGAGAAAAAAAACCCCAGAAAATCACATTGTAGGATTTTTTATGAATTTATTTGCAAATTATGGTGGAAAATAAGTATTTGGTCACCTACAAACAAGCAAGATTTCTGGCTCTCACAGACCTGTAACTTCTTCTTTAAGAGGCTCCTCTGTCCTCCACTCGTTACCTGTATTAATGGCACCTGTTTGAACTTGTTATCAGTATAAAAGACACCTGTCCACAACCTCAAATAGTCACACTCCAAACTCCACTATGGCCAAGACCAAAGAGCTGTCAAAGGACACCAGAAACAAAATTGTAGACCTGCACCAGGCTGGGAAGACTGAATCTGCAATAGGTAAGCAGCTTGGTTTGAAGAAATCAACTGTGGGAGCAATTATTAGAAAATGGAAGACATACAAGGCCACTGATAATCTCCCTCGATCTGGGGCTCCACGCAAGATCTCACCCTGTGGGGTCAAAATGATCACAAGAACGGTGAGCAAAAATCCCAGAACCACACGGGGGGACCTAGTGAATGACCTGCAGAGAGCTGGGACCAAAGTAACAAAGCCTACCATCAGTAACACATTACGCCGCCAGGGACTCAAATCCTGCAGTGCCAGACGTGTCCCCCTGCTTAAGCCAGTATATGTCCAGGCCCGTCTGAAGTTTGCTAGAGTGCATTTGGATGATCCAGAAGAGGATTGGGAGAATGTCATATGGTCAGATGAAACCAAAATATAACTTTTTGGTAAAAACTCAACTCGTCGTGTTTGGAGGACAAAGAATGCTGAGTTGCATCCAAAGAACACCATACCTACTGTGAAGCATGGGGGTGGAAACATCACGCTTTGGGGCTGTTTTTCTGCAAAGGGACCAGGACGACTGATCCGTGTAAAGGAAAGAATGAATGTGGCCATGTATCGTGAGATTTTGAGTGAAAACCTCCTTCCATCAGCAAGGGCATTGAAGATGAAACATGGCTGGGTCTTTCAGCATGACAATGATCCCAAACACACCGCCCGGGCAACGAAGGAGTGGCTTCGTAAGAAGCATTTCAAGGTCCTGGAGTGGCCTAGCCAGTCTCCAGGTCTCAACCCCATAGAAAATCTTTGGAGGGAGTTGAATGTCCGTGTTGCCCAGCGACAGCCCCAAAACATCACTGCTCTAGAGGAGATCTGCATGGAGGAATGGGCCAAAATACCAGCAACAGTGTGTGAAAACCTTGTGAAGACTTACAGAAAATGTTTGACCTGTGTCATTGCCAACAAAGGGTATATAACAAAGTATTGAGAAACTTTTGTTATTGACCAAATACTTATTTTCCACCATAATTTGCAAATAAATTCATTAAAGATCCTACAATGTGATTTTCTGGATAATTTTTTCCATTTTGTCTGTCATAGTTGACGTGTACCTATGATGAAAATTACAGGCCTCTCTCATCTTTTTAAGTGGGAGAACTTGCACAACTGGTGGCTGACTAAATACTTTTTTTCCCCCACTGTATCCCATGGGGCAAAAAAAAAAAAAAAATGTTGTTTTTTATATTTGGATATCTGGCCGTGGACCCCCTGCAGTACCTCCGCGGACCACACTTTGAAAACCCCTGCTCTACCCATAGAGGACCTCCATTTATGTCTGTAGTGGAAAACAGGGTGGATTGTTTAGCCTTGTCCAAGGACATTACAGTTTTGAGCCACATCTGGGGCCTCTACTGGTCAGATTCCAGCCATAATATACACTACAGAACTGTTCTGAGTTAGACTGTCTCTCATACAGACATTCTCACACAAACACACACTGACACACACACAGACGAAAGGCCCTCAAGCGGGTGGTAAAGACGGCCGAGTACATCACTGGGACCATGCTCCCACCCATCCAGGACATCTACTCGAAACGGTGCCTGAGGAAGGCCCGCAGCATCATCAGGGACCCCACACACCCCAGCCACGAGCTGTTCACTGCCTTACCGTCGGGTAGACGATATTGGAACATGAGGTCTGATACCAAAATACTCAGAGAGTGTTTCTATCTACAAGCCATCAGACTGCTGAACACTTGAACTGGACTGACCACCTGCTCTGATTCTCCGCACGTTAGCACACATCCACACACACACACACACACACACATTCATGCTACACACACGCCACAACTGCTGCTACCATACTTTTATTCTTATTGTTAAATACTGCACAATTTAAACACTTGACCCCCAATCCCCCCTTCCCCAAAACACATGTATATATTGGACTATAAATTGTGCCTTCCTGTATTATACTTATGCTACAATGTTTAATCTATTCTACTGAGCCATTTACTTTATGTTCGTATTATTTTCTTTTATTATTTCTTATTGTTGTTGCATTGTCAAGAAGGAACCTGCAAGTAAACATTTAGTTGGACGGTGTATATCATGTGTATCCCGTACATACGACTAATAAAACTTGAAACTTGAAACACACACAGACACAGTGCACACTGCTTAAAGTAAGAGAATAATATGAAATTAGAAAATGATAGGGGCCTTTATCATTAAGGAGCACAGTTGGATTTCTCTAGTGAACACTGCCAACTGAAAATAAATAAGCTGTAATAAAATAAAACGTCTTCAATGTTTCTCTTTCAAGAAGCTTGAAAGGAGTCTAATCATGGAATGTTTTGTTATTTATGAGTATTATTCTGAGACGTCTTGGTAAACTTTATGGAAGAGCTATTTAGGAATTCAAATCATGGTTTTGATGCAGGAGAGAAAAAACCAGTGAATCTCAAGTGCTTATCTCCATTCAGTTTATTTTTTTGTCCTGAAAAACTCCTCAGTCCTTAACGATTACAAGCATACCCATAACACGATGCAGCCACCACTATACTTGAAAATACGGAGAGTGGTATTTAGTAATGTGTTGCATTGGATTGGATTTGCCCCAAACATAACACTTTGTATTCAAAGTGTAATTAATAACTTCACCATGCTCAAAGGGATATTCAATAACTATAATTCCCTCTTCATTAACACATAATTATCTTAATCTTTACAAAAGTACGTGGACACCCCTTCAAATTTGTGGATTCGGCTATTTCAGCCACACCCGCTGCTGACAGTTGTATAAAATCGAGCACACAGCCATGCAATCTACTGTGATGAGGTGATTTTGAAGGAGTCAGACGCAGGAGGGTAAATCACAGCATAACAGGATTTATTCTGAACCACAGAGTTACGCAGTAATGTGCAAAAACACTACAGTGTGCAAAACAGGCACACTGGAAAATACAAGGCACACAGGGAATATTCCCGGCGATACAAAATACACGGAGCTCCACCGAGCTTCTCTCTCCTCCACAATAAACAATCACACACAAAGACAAGGGGGCAGAGGGAACACTTATACAGGTACTGATGAGGGGATATGAACCAGGTGTGTGTAATAAACAAGACAAAACAAATGGAATGATGAGATGAGGAGTGGCAGTGGCTAGAAGGCCGGTGACGATGAACGCCGAAGCCTGCCCAAACAAGAAGAGGAGGCAGCCTCGGAGGAAGTTGTGACAGTACCCACCCCTTGACGAGCAGCTCCAGCAGCGCGCTGACACCGGCCTCGGGGACGACCAGGAGGATGCGAAGCAGGGCGAGCCGGATGGCGACAGTGGAAATCCCGCAACAGGGAGGGATCGAGGATATCCCTCACCAGGACCCAGCACCCCTCCTCCGGACCGTACCCCTCCCACTCCACAAGGTACTGAAGGCCCCCCACCCGATGCCTCGAATCCAGGATGGAACGGATTGAGTACCCCGGGGCCCCCTCGATGTCCAGAGGGGGCGGAGGGAACTCCCGCACCTCAGACTCCTGGAGCGGACCAACCACCACCGGCCTGATGAGAGACACATGGAACGAGGGGTTAATGCGGTAATCTGGAGGGAGTAGTAACCTATAAGTAACCTCGTTTATTCTCCTCAGGACTTTGAACAGCCCCACAAACCGTGGGCTCAGCTTCCGGTAGGGCAGGCGGAGGGGCGGATTCTGGGTCAAGAGCCAGACCCGATCACCCGGTACAAAGACCGGGGCCTCACTGCGGTGGTGGTCAGAATTGGCCTTCTGGCGACGCACGGCGCGTTGGAGGTGGACATGAGCAACGTTTCACGTCTCCTCCGTGTGCCGAACCAGTCATCCACCGCAGGAGCCTCGGTCTGGCTCTGATGCCATGGTGCCAGAACCGGCTGATAACCTAAAACACATTGAAATGGCGTTAGGTTAGTGGAGGAGTGGCGGAGAGAGTTCTGGGCATATTCGGCCCATGGCAAGAACACCGACCACTTCCCCGGCCGGTCCTGGCAGTAGGACCGCAAGAACCTACCCACATCCTGATTCACCCATTCCACCTGCCCATTAGACT
Organism: Coregonus clupeaformis; assembly: GCF_020615455.1. NCBI lineage: Eukaryota > Metazoa > Chordata > Actinopteri > Salmoniformes > Salmonidae > Coregonus > Coregonus clupeaformis. The sequence goes on from NC_059201.1 coordinate 21,881,630, forward strand.
CAAGGTGATAACCAGAGGTCAGGCTGACCGAGACCCCCAGACGTTCCATGAACGCCTTCCAGACCCTGGATGTGAACTGGGGACCCCGGTCAGACACTATGTCCTCTGGCACCCTGTAGTGCCGGAAGACGTGTGTAAACAGGGCCTCCGCTGTCTGCAGGGCCGTGGGGAGACCGGGCAGAGGAAGGAGGCGGCAGGCTTTGGAAAAGCGGTCCACAATGACCAGGATGGTGGTGTTACCTTGAGAGAGGGGAAGATCAGTAAGGAAGTCAATACACAAGTGGGACCATGGCCGTTGTGGAACTGGTAAGGGCTGTAACTTACCCGCTGGGAGGTGCCTAGGTGATTTACTCTGGGCGCACACAGAGCAGGAGGAGACATACACCCTCACGTCCTTAGCCAAGGTAGGCCACCAGTACTTTCCGGTCAGGCAGCGCACTGTATGACCAATACCTGGGTGACCAGAGGAGGGGGACGTGTGTGCCCAATAGATCAGAAGTCACGGACAAGAGAAGGCACGTACTGCAGCCCAGCTGGACACTGAGGTAGAAATGGCTCTGTGCGTAACACCCGCTCTATGTCCGCGTCCATCACCCATACTACCGGCGCCACAATGCAGGAGGCCAGGTGTATGGGGGTGTTGTCTATGGGCCTCTCCTCTGTGTCGTACAGCTGTGACAGTGCGTCTGCCTTTACGTTCTTCATACCCGGGATGTAAGATAGGGTAAAATCAAACCGGGTGAAGAACAGGGCCCACCTGGCCTGGCGAGGGTTCAGCCTCCTCGCTGCCCGGATGTACTCCAGGTTACGGTGGTTCGTCCAGACGAGGAAAGCGTGTTTCGTCCCCTTGAGCCAGTGCCTCCACACGGTCAGGGCTCGGACAACAGCCAACAGCTCCCGATCACCAACGTCGTAGTTCTGCTCCGCCGGGCTGAGTGTCTTGGAGAAGAAGGCACAGGGGCGGAGCTTGGGTGGCGTGCCGAATCGTTGAGATAGGACAGTGCCTATCCCTACCTCAAACGCATCCACCTCCACTATGAACAGTAGTGATGGATCGGGATGGGCCAGTACCGGGGATGAGGTGAACAGAACCCTCAGGTTACTGAAGGCCTTGTCAACCTCAGCAGACCAGCGGAGCCGGGATGGCCCACCCTTCAACAGTGATGTGATGGGAGCTGCGACCTTGCCAAAGCCCCGGATAAACCTCAGATAGTAGTTGGCAAAGCCAATAAAGCGCTGCACCTCCTTAACCGTGGTTGGAGTCGGCCAATTACGCACGGCTGAAATGCGATCTCCCTCCATCTCCACACCTGAGGTGTTAATGCGGTATCCGAGGAAGGAGACGGCCTGCTGGAATAATACACTTTTCTGCCTTGGCATAAAGGTCATGTTCCAACAGTCGGGCCAGCACTTTGCGAACCAGGTACACATACTCGGCACGCGTAGCGGAATACACCAGAATGTCATCGATGTAGACCACTACACCACGACCAAGCATATCCCGAAACACCTCATTCACAAAGGACTGGAAGACGGATGGAGCATTTGTCACGAACGTTAGACGGAGTAGACCAATGCGCAGCTTTAGTTGCAAACATATTTATTTATTTAATGAATGCACGAACAAAACAACAAAACGAAAACGTGACGTCCTACGGTAAACACAACCCAAACGGAACAAGATCCCACAAACACAAAGGGAAAACAGACAGTTTAAATATGGCTCCCAATCAGAGACAACCCGCAACAGCTGACACTCGTTGCCTCTGATTGGGAGCCACTCTGGCCAACATAGAAATACAACACTAGAACTACCACACAGAAAATAAACAAATAGAAACTACACAACTTGCTCAACATATAGAGTCCCCAGAACCAGGGTGTGACAGTACCCCCCCCCCAAAGTCGCGGACTGCGACCGCGCCTGAACAAAACTTTTCTTCTGCCTTCAACACAATCCAGCCTTACATTCTGGCACAGAGACTCATTCGGGACTTTTCCTTAGATGGGGGGCTGGTTTTGTGGCTGTTGGACTTCCTGAGCCAACGCTCACAGCGAGTCAAAATAGGTCCCCATGTGTCGGATATACGCAATACCAACACAGGCTCTCCTCAGGGATGTGTTTTGTCCCCACTTCTGTACATCTTGTACACTAATAGTTGTACTAGTTCCCATACTGACAGACACCTCGTTAAGTTCGCTGATGACACTGCCTTGATCAGCCTGTTGCATGATGACGAGGAACATCATGGCCCGGTCCTAGATGACTTTGTAGAGTGGTGTGAGGAATCACACTTGGTCCTCAATACTAACAAGACCAAAGAGATGTGCATAGACTTCAGGAAGCGTACAACACCTACCTCTGCAACATCTATCAGAGGCCAGAATATTGAAATTGTAGAGGAATATAAATATCTGGGTGTCTTTTTGGACAGTAAGCTTCAGTGGAGTAAATGTACAGACCAGATCTACAAAAAGAGCCAACAGAGACTGTACTTTCTAAAAAAGTTGGGTTCTTTTAATATAGACTGTACTATATTGACTCTGTTTTACAAATCCTTTATTGAGAGTATTTTAACTTTTTGTATTGTTTGTTGGTTTGGCAATGCCACTGTCAGTCAGAGAAACATGCTGAGAAGGATTATTACCACAGCAAGTAAGGTACTTGGAGTCAAACAGACAGGCCTGGATGAGATCTTTAAGGTCAGGGCCCTCCGTAAGGCTCACAAAATCATTTTAGACCCAAGTCACCCCCTGTACCTGGACTTTGAATTACTCCCCTCTGGGCGTAGGTATAGGGCACCCCTCAGCAGGAAAAATAGAACGAGACAATCATTTGTGCCAGGTGTGATATCCCTCTTAAATAGCTCGGGCAAATGTTCCCATTGACCCCGTAAGGCCAGCAGGCTAGTCTTTGTTTTAAATGTTTTAAATGTTTTATTTCTTATTTCTTACTTTTATTGGTGCGTGACTGTTATTGAAAGTTGTATTGTCAATCTTGTTTTGTATTTAACGCCACTTTAAATGTGTACATGACACTGCAACAAAATTTCCCCATGGGGACAATAAAGTAAGTAAGTAAGTAAGTAAACAGGGGAGGGCTGGGTGGGCATTCCTCCTCGGAGGCGGTTCCGGCTCCGGGCTTGACCACCACCCTTCAATAATCCCCCAGTAGCGCCCCTGGTCCGGTCTGGCCCCGCTGGCTGGAGCTGGACTGGACATCGAAGGAGCGGATTGCTTAAGCTCCGTTGTGGAGCAGCTGACCGGTACCTGATCAGGCACCGGTGACCCAGGCACGGGTTGTGCCGGACTGACGACGCGCACCCCTGGCTTGGTGCGTGGAGCAGGAAACGGACCGGACCGGGCTGACGATGCGCACCCTGGCTTGGTGCGTGGAGCAGCAACGGGCCGGACCGGGCTGACGATACGCACCCCTGGCTCGGTGCGTGGAGCAGGAAACGAACGGGACCGGGCTGACGATGCGCACCCCTGGCTTGGTGCGTGGAGCAGCAACGGGCCGGACCGGGCTGACGATACGCACCCCTGGCTTGGTGCGTGGAGCAGGAACGGACGGACCGGGCTGACGACTCGCACCCCTGGCTTGGTGCGAGTGGCAGGAACAGGCCGGGCCGGGCTGGCGACCGCGCACCCCTGGCTTGGTGCGAGTGGCAGGAACAGGCCGGGCCGGGCTGGCGACGCGCACCGTAGGCTTGGTGCGAGTGGCAGGAACAGGCCGGGCCGGGCTGGCGACAGCGCACCGTAGGCTTGGTGCGAGTGGCAGGAACAGGCCGGGCCGGGCTGGCGCAGCGCACCGTAGGCTTGGTGCGAGTGGCAGGAACAGGCCGGGCGGGCTGGCGACGCGCACCGTAGGCTTGGTGCGAGTGGCAGGAACAGGCCGGGCCGGGCTGGCGACGCGCACCGTAGGCTTGGTGCGAGTGGCAGGAACAGGCCGGGCCGGGCTGGCGACGCGCACCGTAGGCTTGGTGCGAGTGGCAGGAACAGGCCGGGCCGGGCTGGCGACGCGCACCGTAGGCTTGGTGCGAGTGGCAGGAACAGGCCGGCCGGGCTGGCGACGCGCGCACCGTAGGCTTGGTGCGAGTGGCAGGAACAGGCCGGGCCGGGCTGGCGACGCACACCGTAGGCTTGGTGCGGGGAGCAGGAACAGGCCGGGCCGGGCTGGCGACGCGCACCGTAGGCTTGGTGCGAGTGGCAGGAACAGGCCGGGCCGGGCTGGCGACGCACACCGTAGGCTTGGTGCGGGGAGCAGGAACAGGCCGGGCCGGGCTGGCGACGCGCACCTTAGGCCTGGTGCGAGGAGCAGGAACAGGCCGGGCCGGGCTGGCGACGCACACCGTAGGCTTGGTGCGAGGGGCAGGAACAGGCCGGGCCGGGCTGGCGACGCGCACCGTACACTTGGTGCGAGAAGCAGGAACAGGCCGGGCCGGGCTGGCGACGCGCACCGTACACTTGGTGCGAGGGGCAGGAACAGGCCGGACCGTACTGGGAACACACACCACTGGCCTTAAACGGGGATCAGGAACGGGCCGGACCGGACTGGCAATACACCTCAGTACCTCTCGCCGCGCCTCTACATCTTCCTTCCCTCTTCTCACCAATGGCTCCCGTAACCTGGTGGCCTTCTGAATTCGCCCCTTGTCTGCCTCCGTCAGCCCCGTCGTCCATGCCCTGTGCCCCCCCCTAAAATTGTTTTGGGGTTGCCTCTCGTCCGTCCGACGACGACACTGATTACGCCGTTGCTCCTTTCTCCGTCGCGCCTCTACCGTCTCCCTCCATGGCCGGCGATCCATCCCGGCCTGGATTTCCTCCCAGGTCCAGGACCCCTGCCCGTCCAAGATCTGCTCCCACGTCCAGGCTGCCTGCTCCTGGACACGCTGCTTGGTCCTGGTATGGTGGGATCTTCTGTCACGAACGTTAGACGGAGTAGACCAATGCGCAGCGTTAGTTGCAAACATATTTATTTATTTAATGAATGCACGAACAAAACAACAAAACGAAAACGTGACGTCCTACGGTAAACACAACCCAAACGGAACAAGATCCCACAAACACAAAGGGAAAACAGACAGTTTAAATATGGCTCCCAATCAGAGACAACCCGCAACAGCTGACACTCGTTGCCTCTGATTGGGAGCCACTCTGGCCAACATAGAAATACAACACTAGAACTACCACACAGAAAATAAACACATAGAAACTACACACCCTGGCTCAACATATAGAGTCCCCAGAACCAGGGTGTGACAGCATTCATGAAACTGTAAGGCATCACCAGGTATTCGCAATGCCCCGTGGTTGTGCTGAATGCTGTCTTCCACTCGTCCCCCTCTCGGATACGCACCAGGTTGTACGTACTCCGGACATCTAATTTTGTGAAGAAGTGCGCCCAATGCATTGACTCGATCACAGATGGAATGAGGGGTAGAGGATAACTATAACGTATTGTCCCCTTGTTCAGTGCTCGGTAATCAATGCAAGGGCGCAGACCTCCGTCTTTCTTCTTCACAAAAAAGAAACTTGAGGAGGTGTTCGAAGTGGAGGGACGTATGAACCCCTGGCCCAGGGACTCGGAGACGTATGTCTCCATAGCCTCAGATTCAGCCTGCGACAGGGGATGCACATGACTCCTGGGTGGCACAGCGTCTACCCGGAGGTTTATCGCGCAATCCCCCGCCTGATGAGGTGGTAATTTGGTCGCCTGCATTTTGGAAAACGCGTGCGCCAAATCGAGGTATTCGGGGGGAATGCGCACAGTGGAGGTATTGTCTGGACTTTCCACCGTGGTTGCACCAACGGAAACACCTAGACACCTACCCTGACACTCTCACGACCACCTCGTGAGAACCCTCTGCAGCCATAAAAAGGTGGGGTTGTGTAGTGCTAACCAGGGAAGACCTAACACAACAGGGAAATCAGGAGACTCAATAATAAAAAAAGTGACTTGCTCTCGATGAGTCTCATGAGTAACCATAGTGACTGGTGCTGTAACTTCCCTAACGAACCCGGACTCTAATGGTCGACTGTCAAGTGCTCTGATGGGGAGTGGAAAGGATAGGGGAACCAATGTAATGCCTAGACTATGTGCAAATGACCTGTCCATAAAGTTCCCAGCTGCGCCTGAATCAACCAGCGCCTTACACTGGGGAATTACCGTGTAATCAAGAAAGTGGATGTGTATGGTACAGTTCGCAGCAGAAGGCTCTGAACGAGTGTGGGTGTTCGATACCTGGGGTCACGTGAGAGTGCCCTGCCTGCTGCCTCCAGACCTAAAAGAACGCAGACGACAGTGTGCAGCAGAATGTCCTAACATGCCACAAGAGTGACGCTGTCGTCCTCCACTCTCCTGGATCGCCGCTCCACCCAGCTCCATCATCTGGTGATCCGGGTTGGGGTACGAAACTCCAGGGCGAAGTCCTGCATGGTCCTCGTCCCCTTCCTCAGGTGGACCAGCCGCTCGCCTGCCTCTCTACCTTCGGGCGGGTGATCGAAGACGGCCCAAAAGAGGCGAGCAAACTACCCGTAGTTGTCCAACGCAGCTCCTCCTTCATTTCAGACCGCGTTGGCCCACTCCAGGGCTTTCCCCGAGAGGCAGGTGACGAGGGCGGACACCTTCTCCCGCTCCGATGGAGCCGGGCTGATGGTCAAGTATAAATCAATTTCTAGGAGGAATTCCTGGCAGAGGGCAGCTGTCCCGTCTAAATCCCATGGTCGAGATATGTGAATCCCTCTGGGTGCTGGGGTGTGGATGGCTAGTTCCGGTCGCTCAGCTTGTCCCAAAAGATTGGGTCCTCTCCTCTCCAGGCATTGGACGACCTGGAGAACCCGATCCATCGATTCTCCCAAGCTGGTTAGCATAGTCGAATGCTCCTGGACCCGTGCAACGACTACAGGCAGGTGCTCCTCTCCTGCTGACTACATGTTCGGGTGTGTGATTCTGTGATGAGGTGATTTTGAAGGAGTCAGGCGCAGGAGGGTAAATCACAGCATAACAGGATTTATTCTGAACCACAGAGTTACGCAGTAATGCGTAAAAACACTCCAGTGTGCAAAACAGGCACACTGGAAAATACAAGGCACACAGGGAATATTCTCGGCAATACAAAATACACGGAGCTCTACCGAGCTTCTCTCTCCTCCACAATAAACAATCACACACAAAGGCAAGGGGGCAGAGGGAACACTTATACAGAGGGGATATGAACCAGGTGTGTGTAATAAACAATACAAAACAAATTGAATGATGAGATGAGGAGCGGCAGTTGCTAGAAGGCCGGTGACGACGAAAGCCAAAGCCTGCCTGAACAAGGAGAGGAGGCAGCCTCAGAGGAAGTCGTGACATCTACATAGACAAACATTGGCAGTAGAATGGCTTACTGAAGAGCTCAGTGACTTTCAACATGACACCATCATAGGATGACACCTTTCCAACAAGTCAGTTTGTCAAATTTGTCAAGGGGTTTACACAAGCTCACAGAACAGGACTGCCGAGTGCTGAAGCGCGTAGCATGTAAAAATCGTCTGTCCTCTGTGGTAGCACTCACTACCAAGTTCCAAACTGCCTCTGGAAGCAATATCACTACAAGAACTGTTTGTCGGGAGCTTCATGAAATGGGTTTCCATGGCCGAGCAGCCGCACACAAGCCTAAGATCACCATGCGCAATGCCAAGCGTCGGCTGGAGTGGTGTAAAGCTTACCACTATTGGACTCTGGAGCAGTGGAAACGTGTTCTCTGGAGTGATGAATAACGCTTCACCATCTGGCAGTCCGACGGACGAATATGGGTTTGGCGGATGCCAGGAGAACGCTACCTGCCCCAATGCATAGTGCCAACGTAAAGTTTGGTGGAGGAAGAATAATGGTCTGGGGCTATTTTTCATGGTTCGGGCTAGGCCCCTTAATTCCAATGAAGAGAAATCTTAATGCTACAGCATACAATGACATTCTAGACGATTCTGTGCTACCAACTTCGTGGAAACAGTTTGGGGAAGGCCGTTTCCTGTTTCAGCGCGACAATGCCCCGTGCACAGAGCGAGGTCCATACAGAAAGGGTTTGTCGAGATCGGTGTGGAAGAACTTGACTGGCCTGCACAAAGCCCTGACCTCAATCCCATCGAACACCTTTGGGATGAATTGGAACGCCGACTGCGAGCCAGGCCTAATCACCCAACATCAGTGTTCGACTTCACTAATACTCTTGTGGCTGAATGGAAGCAAGTCCCCGCAGCATTTTCCCAACATCTAGTGGAAAGCCTTCCCAGAAGAGTGGAGGCTGTTATAGCAGTGAAGGGGGGACCAACTCCATATTAATGCCCATGATTTTGGAATGAGATGTTTGGTCATATAGTGTATGTGTGGGGTACAGAGATGAGATGAGTCATTCAAAAATAATTGTATACACTATTATTGCACGCAGAGTGAGTCCATGCAACTTATTATGTAACTTGTTAAGCAATTTTTTTCTCTTGAACTTATTTAGGCTTGCCATAACAAAGGGGTTGAATACTTATTGACTCTTATTTCTATTTAATTTGTAAATATTTTGAAAAACGTAATTCCAATTAGACATGATGGGGTATTGTGTGTAGGCCAGTGACAAAAAACTCAACTTAATCCATTTTAAATTCAGGCTGTAACAAAACAAAATGTGGAAAATGTGAAGGGGTGTGAATAATTTCTGAAGGCACTGTGGTGTCAGCGACACATTGGGAAGTGGTCTCTTTCACTGTCACCCAACGGGCAAGCGGAAGCAAGAGGGGCATGGCCATCCTAGTGTGTGTTAAAGAGAGGCTGATATACTGCCCTGGGGGGTTGGGTTGACAGTAACTTACAGGCAACCTGATCAACCAACAATAAATCTAAAGGAGCCGTCCCAGGCCTGCTTCCTGACACACACACACACACACGCATGCACACACACACCCAGTGGGTCATTATATAATCCTCTTTTTGACAGCCCTTGTGTCCCTCTCTCACATCATCCTTACATTACAGAATAATGGGCCGTAGAGGGGAGTAGGGTTTCCCTGTGGGGCTCAATACACCATAATTTATTACAGACAACAGAGAAGCACAGCAGCTCACTACCATTGCTGCAGCCTGGCCCTGTCACTCACTACAACAGGAGAAGAGAGGAGAGGAGAGGAGAGGAGAGGAGAGGAGAGGAGAGGAGAGGAGAGGGAGAGGAGAGGAGAGAGAGGGAGAGGAGAGGAGAGGAGAGGAGAGGAGAGAGAGAGGAGAGGAGAGGAGAGGAGAGGAGGAGAATGTGACGCAAGGAGAGGAGGGGAGCAGAGAGGGGGTTGGGGGAGGGGAGGGGGAGAATCTGAGGAGAGGAGGAAAGGGGAGGGGAGAGTAGAGGAGGGGAGGGGAGAGAATCTGAGGAGGGGAGGGAGAGGAGAGGAGAGGAGAGGAGAGGAGAGGAGAGGAGAGGAGAGGAGAGGAGAGGGAGAGGAGAGGAGAGGAGAGGAGAGGAGAGGAGAGGAGAGGAGGGTGTGTCTATAAAGTGTGTCTATAAAGTGTATTCCTGGTTCTGTAAACTCACCGTGTGCTTTCTGTGTGTGACAAAGACACGCGTAACACAGAGGGGTAAAGTACATAATGTAACTGCTACACGACACATATGACAACAGGCTATAATTCACCACTTTAAGTCCCCATTTCCATTTTGTCATGTTTGAGCGCTGGTCATGCTTTTGAATAAACATTGACAAAATTAAAATTAAAATGCAATGTTGTGGAGGTGGTGTGTTTTGCACTAAATGTATCCCGTATCATTTTTTATGATCGACAATAACTTTTGATCAGCAGTTACTAACCTCAATTCCAGCTTCAACTTCGAATCATCTGCCCAGGGCTCTTTGTGTAATTTCAATCCAATTTTCGGGCTACCCAAGAGGAAGGAGAGGGGGAGTCCTGCCGAGATTAAGGCGAATGGAAAACCGACCACCTCTTCCCTCCATTCTATGCGGATTTGCTATCAACGGGACATTACAGTCATTTTCAACCTCTCATTGTCCCAGACTATAATTCCCACGTCTCAAGCTGACCACCATCATTCCTGTTTACGAGAACTCTAAGGCTAACAGCCACAATGACTACTCACAGGATGGTTATGGCACACATCAACGCCATCATCCCAGACACACAAGACAAACTCCAATTTGCATACCGCCCCAACAGATCCATAGACAACACAATCTCAATTGCACTACACACTGCCCTCACCCACCTAGATAAGAGGAATACCTATGTGAGAATTCTGTTCATTGACTACAGCTCAGCATTCAACACATTTACATTTACATTTACGTCATTTAGCAGACGCTCTTATCCAGAGCGACTTACAAATTGACACCATAGTCCCCTCCAAGCTCGTCACCAAGCTTGGGACCCTGGGACTGAACACCTCCCTCAGCAACTGGATCCTGGACTTCCTGACGGGCCGACCCCAGGTGGTCTACATCGACGGGGCTTCAAGTTCCTCGTGTCCAAATAACTAAGGACTTAAAATGGTCCACACACACGCACACAGTCGTGAAGAAGGCGCGACAGTGCCTCTTCCCCCTCAGGACGTTGAAAGGATTTGGCATGGGCCCTCAAATCCTCAAAAGGTTCTACAGCTGCACCATTGAGAGCATATTGACTGGCTGCATCACTGTTTGGTATGGCAACTGCACCGCCCTCGATCGCATGGCACTACAGAGGTTGGTACGGACAGCCCAGTATGTCACTGGGGCCGAGCTCAGTGTGAAAGGAAAGCCTGGAAAATTGTTAGACTCCAGCCACCCAAGCAATGGACTGTTCACTCTGCTTCCGCACGGCAAGCAGTACCGGAGCAACAAGTCTGACACGAACAGGCTCCTGAGCAGCCTCTATCCCCAAGTCATAAGACTGCTAAATATGGCTACATGGACTATCTGCATTGACCCTTCTATTTAATATACATTTTTGTAACTCTGACCACTCACAGGACTCTACACAATCACTCACACTCACACTCACACTGACACTCCAACACACACACACACACACACACACACACTTAATTTGCTCACACACATAACATGCACACACATTCATACTGACTCTACACACACTCACACACACTCACATGCAATCATCATATACGCTTCTGCTACTCTGTTTATCATATATCCTGATGCCTAGTCACCTTAGTTACAAACAGTACAGGAATGAAGTCATCAACATGTATTGATCATATCTTTACTAATGCTGCAGAGATTTGTTTGAAAGCAGTATCCAAATCCATTGGATGTAGTGATCACAATATAGTAGCCATATCTAGGAAAACCAAAGTTCCAAAGGCTGGGCCTAATATTGTGTATAAGAGGTCATACAATAAGTTTTGTAGTGATTCCTATGTTGTTGATGTAAAGAATATATGTTGGTCCGTGGTGTGTAATGAGGAGCAAACAGACACTGCACTTGACATATTTATGAAATTGCTTATTCCAGTTATTAATAAGAATGCACCCATTAAGAAAATGACTGTAAAAACTGTTAAATCCCTGTGGATTGATGAGGAATTGAAAAATTGTATGGTTGAGAGAGATGAGGCAAAAGGAATTGCAAATAAGTCTGGCTGCACAACCGATTGGCAAACGTATTGCAAATTGAGAAATCATGTGACTAAACTGAATAAAAAGAAGAAGAAACTACACTATGAAACAAAGATAAATGACATAAAGAATGATAGTAAAAAGCTTTGGAGCACCTTAAATGAAATTTTGGAAAAAAAAAGGCAAACTCAGCTCCATCATTCATTGAATCAGATGGCTCATTCATCACAAAACCAACTGATATTGCCAACAACTTTAATGATTTTACAGTACTACTGATATTTATTACTGTATTGTTGGGAAAGATCTTGCAGGAGAGGCATTTCACTGTACTAGTGCACGTGATAATAAAGACTTGAAACTTGAAACACACACACAAACAGAGGGATGGATTTGATAAAACAGTCTGCTAAATGGCATATATACCCAGAAACACAGCTATACAGACCCTTGCTTCAGAACAAATGTACTGTGTAAGTTGAGACCCAATTGAAGGCCAGTGGATGTGGGTTTTGTTCAGATTCTTGGAGCACACTGGCAGACAGGGCTCTCTAGGCTCTCTGTTACCAGCCCCTGGCCTTTATTAACAGCCTGTGTTTAATGAGAAAATCAGGAGCCTTTACTCCAGGGCCTTACAGGAGCCTAAGGTGTGTGTGTGTGTGTGTGTCTGTCCATATGTACAGTATGCGTACCTGTGTGTAAGTGGGTTGCCCATAGGCCCAAACAAAGCCTGGGGAGCGGGTAAGTGGGTCACCCGCCCTCCACTGCACCCTCAAAGGATCCTCTCTGACTCCTGTCCCCTTTCTTATTAGAGCTGGTCAGGGTGTGTTGGGACTAGAGGAAGCAATGCAGCTCCTTAAAGACCCATAGCCATTAGAAACACTATCACAGTAGCCTGTTAGGAGCTGAGGGCTGGTAGATTGTATTGGGTAAATGCTGAATGCTATTTTAGGCCTTTGCTCAAAGCAGTAGACAAAGGTACAACTGCAAAAAAGTTACATTATAAAGCTCTTAATTTTGGACTTGAAGTTTAAGAGCATGGTTGTATTTATTCTATGATAATGTTGTCAGGAACATTGTTTTAGTAAATATCAATAGAGCCTCTGAGGAGTCTGTGCAGTGGACAATTCATACAAATGTATCATATACAGTGCCTTCGGAAAGTATTCAGACCCCTTGACTTCTTCCACATTTTGTTAGGTTACAGCCTTATTCTAAAATGGATTATGTTTTTAATTTTTTTTCTCATCAATCTACACACAATACCCCATAATGACAAAGCAAAAAAAGAATTGTTTGCAAATTTATATTTAAAAAAATAAAACTATATCACATTTACATAGGTATTCAGACCCTTTACTCAGTACTTTGTTGAAGTACCTTTGGCAGCAATTATAGCCTCGAGTCTTCTTGGGTATGACACTACAAGCATGGAACACCTATATTTGGGGAGTTTCTCCCATTCTTCTCTGCAGAACCTCTCAAGCTCTGTCAGGTTGGATGGGGAGCGTTTTCAGTTCTCTCCAGAGATGTTCGATCGGGTTCAAGTCCGGGATCTGGCTGGGCCACTCAAGGACATTCAGAGACTTGTCCCGAAGACACTGCTGCGTTGTCTTGGCTGTGTGCTTAGGGTCATTGTCCTGTTAGAAGGTGAACCTTCACCCCAGTCTGAGGTCCTGAACGCTCTGGAGCAGGTTTTCATCAAGGATCTCTCTGTACTTTGCTCCGTTCATCTTTCCCTCTATCCTGACTAGTCTCCCAGTCCCTGCCACTGAAAAACACCCCCACAGCATGATGCTGCCACCACCATGCTTCACCTTAGAGATGATACAAGGTGTCCTCCAGACGTGACGCTTGGCATTCAGGCCAAAGAGTTACATCTTGGTTTACTGAGGAGGAAGGAGAGGGGAAGCAGCGCGCCGAGGTCCAGACCAGACCAGGGGCGCAACAGGGAGGCGGAGAGTGAGAGGTCGTCACGACCTGAGCCGGATGCCCACCCGGCCCCTACCCTGTTATGTTTATGTTGTGCGGTCGGAGTCCACACCTTTGGGGGGGGCGGGGGGATACTGTCACGCCCTGACTCAGGGGACGCTTATATGTTGAGTCAGGGTGTGTATATTCCTTGTTGTGCGTTTTCTATGTTTGTGATCTAGTATGTATAGTTCTATGTTAGCCGGTGTGGTTCCCAATCAGAGGCAGCTGTCGCTCGTGGTCTCTGATTGGGGACCATACTTAGTCAGCCTATTGGCACTGTCTAGTTGTGGGATCTTGTTCCGTGTAAGGTTTGTTGTTCTGTACTACCTTGGACTTCACGTTTCGTTTCCTTTGTTGTTTTGTCGTGTTGTTTATTACGTTAATAAACATGTACGCATATCACGCTGCGCCTTGGTCTGACCCGTCATTCAATGAACGTGATATCCCCAGATCTGTGCCTCGACACAATCCTGTCTCGGAGCACTACGGACAATTCCTTCAACCTCATGGCTTGGTTTTTGCTCTGACACTTTCCAAATCATGTCCAATCAATTGAATTTACCACAGGTGGAAACATCTCAACGATGATCAATGGAAACAGGATGCACCTGAGCTCAATTTTCAGTCTCATAGCAAAAGGGTCTGAATACTTACAGTGAGGGAAAAAAGTATTTGATCCCCTGCTAATTTTGTACGTTTGCCCACTGAAAAAGAAATGATCAGTCTATTAATTTTAATGGTAGGTTTATTTGAACAGTGAGAGACAGAATAACAACAACAAAATCCAGAAAAACGCATGTCAAAAATGTTATAAATTGATTTGCATTTTAATGAGGAAAATAAGTATTTGACCCCCTCTCAATCAGAAAGATTTCTGGCTCCCAGGTGTCTTTTATACAGGTAGCAAACTGAGATTAGGAGCACACTCTTAAAGGGAGTGCTCCTAATCTCAGCTTGTTACCTGTATAAAAGACACCTGTCCACAGAAGCAATCAATCAATCAGATTCCAAACTCTCCACCATGGCCAAGACCAAAGAGCTCTCCAAGGATGTCAGGGACAAGATTGTAGACCTACACAAGGCTGGAATGGGCTACAAGACCATCGCCAAGCAGCTTGGTGAGAAGGTGACAACAGTTGGTGCAATTATTCACAAATGGAAGAAACACAAAATAACTGTCAATCTCCCTCGTCCTGGGGCTCCATGCAAGATCTCACCTCGTGGAGTTGCAATGATCATGAGAACGGTGAGGAATCAGCCCAGAACTACACGGCAGGATCTTGTCAATGATCTCAAGGCAGCTGGGACCATAGTCACCAAGAAAACAATTGGTAACACACTATGCCGTGAAGGACTGAAATCCTGCAGCTCCCGCAAGGTCCCCCTGCTCAAGAAAGCACATTTACAGGGCCGTCTGAAGTTTTCCAATGAACATCTGAATGATTCAGAGGAGAACTGGGTTAAATTGTTGTGGTCAGATGAGACCAAAATCGAGCTTTTTGGCATCAACTCAACTCGCCGTGTTTGGAGGAGGAGGAATGCTGCCTATGACCCCAAGAACACCATCCCCACCGTCAAACATGGAGGTGGAAACATTATGCTTTGGGGGTGTTTTTCTGCTAAGGGGACAGGACAACTTCACCGCATCAAAGGGACGATGGACGGCGCCATGTACCGTCAAATCTTGGGTGAAAACCTCCTTCCATCAGCCAGGGCATTGAAAATGGGTCGTGGGTGGGTATTCCAGCATGACAATGACCCAAAACACACGGCCAAGGCAACAAAGGAGTGGCTCAAGAAGTAGCACATTAAGGTCCTGGACTACAAGAAACATTTGACCTCTGTGATTGCCAACATGGGTTTTGCCACCAAGTACTAAGTCATGTTTTGCAGAGGGGTCAAATACTTATTTCCCTCATTAAAAAGTACATTAATTAATAACATTTTTGACATGCGTTTTTCTGGATTTTTTTGTTTTTATTCTGTCTCTCACTGTTCAAATAAACCTACCATTAAAATTATAGACTGATCATGTCTTTGTCAGTGGGCAAACGTACAAAATCAGTAGGGGATCAAATACTTTTTTCCCTCACTGTATGTAAATAAAGTATTTCTGTTTTTTATTTGTAATACATTTGCACAAATTTCTAAAAACGTGTTTTCGCTTTGTCATTATGGGGTATTGTGTGTAGATTGCTGAGGATTAATTTTTTAAAATCCATTTTAGAATAAGGCTGTAATGTATCAAAATGTGGAAAAAGTCAAGGGGTCTGAATACATTCCGAAGGTACTGTATGTTGACAGTCAGATTTTCACCCACAAAAATGTGTACACACAGACATGACTACACACATGTCCAAACACTGTAACATCTTAATATAAAAGCAGTCTGCTAAGGAAATGTTCACCTCTGCACCTCTAGTTGGATGTCTTCTTCTGCCTGCCTGTCACACACACACACACAAACAGGCTCCCTTGTCAGGCTGTTCCCACATAAATAAACAGAGCAGGTCATTGTAGTGCACGGCTGTAGCACAACACCACAACACAAATCAGCAAGAGTCCCTGAGGTAACCGCAAAATAAAGACCTCTCTCTCCCTATATTTTTTCTATCTCTTTTTCGCTCCCTTTTACATCTTCTCTCCCTATCTGTATCCATCCTTGTCTCTACCCACTCTCTCTTTCAAACTATTTTCCTCTCCCCCCTTTCCCTCTCTCTCCCTCTCTCTCTCTCTCTCCCTCTTCCCTCCCTCTGTCTTGTCAGCCATCAGGTCCTGACGTCTCCCTTTATGTTATCGTGGCCACTGAGTTGGGAGACGGAGGGAGAGACGGAGAGAGAGACGGAGAGAGACGGGGAGAGCCTCAGTGGGCTTTGAGCACTGTTTGATTCCTGCTAGATAATAGCTAGTTCGCTGTCAGCCACAGGATGATCACTTAAATCCTTAATCACTGCCTGTCCACTCACATAACACTTATTTTAGGCTTCCTCTACCCCTTCTCTCTCTCCATCTCTCACTCAATTCTTCCTTCCTTCCTTCCTTCCTTCCTTCCTTCCTTCCTTCCTTCCTTCCTTCCTTCCTTCCTTCCTTCCTTCCTTCCTTCCTTCCTTCCTTCCTTCCTTCCTTCCTTCCTTCCTTCCTTCCTTCCTTCCTTCCTTCCTTCCTTCCTTCCTTCCTTCCTTCCTTCCTTCCTTCCTTCCTTCCTTCCTTCCTTCCTTCCTTCCTTCCTTCCCTCCCTCCCTCCCTCCCTCCCTCCCTCCCTCTCTCTCCACTAACATTAATCCCATAAGCAACAGAAAAACAGTGCCTCAGATGGGTATAGATGAGAGGGGGATGAAGAGATGGGAGAGGGATGGAGAGGGGGAAGAGGGGAGGGAGGTAATGTCAGCAGGGGGTGAATAGGTGGATGGGAGGGAAGGGGAGGGGAGGGGAGAGATTCTTAACATACTATGTGTTGTGAGGTGTTGGTTTAATTGCTTAAGCCATTCCTGTGCTTTTGAAGAGAGAAAAGGGGGGCAGAAGAATTTAAGAGAGGAGGAAGAGAGAGATGGCAAAGAAAGGGAGAAAGGTAAAATCTAGAGAAATGGGAGGAGAGAGAGAGAGAGAGCGCGCGAGAGAGAGAGAGAGAGAGAGCGCAAGAGAGAGCGCGAGAGAGAGCGCGAGAGAGAGAGCGCAAGAGAGAGAGAGAGAGAGAGAGAGAGAGAGCGAGAGAGAGAGAGAGAGAGAGAGAGAGACGCGAGAGAGAGAGAGCGCGAGAGAGAGAGAGAGAGCGCGAGAGAGAGAGAGAGAGAGAGAGAGAGTGCGAGAGAGAGAGAGCACGAGAGAGAGAGAGAGAGAGAGAGAGAGAGAGAGAGAGAGAGATTTCCCTCAGATTACACAGACCCACAAAGAATTCAAAATCAAATGTTGATAAACTCCCATATCTATTGGGTGAAATACCACAGTGTGCCATCACAGCAACAACATTTGTGAGCTGTTGCCACAAGAAAAGGGCAACCAGTGAAGAACAAACACCATTGTAAATACAACCTATATTTATGTTTATTTATTTTCCCTTTTGTACTTTAACTATTTGCACATCATTAAAACACTGCATATAGCCATATTATGACACTTGAAATATCTTTATTCTTTTGGAACTTTTGTAAGTGTAATGTTTCATGTAAATTATTCATTGTTTATTTCACTTTTGTTTATTATCTATTTCACTTGCTTTGGCAATATAATATGCCATTTAGCAGACGCTTTTATCCAAAGCGACTTACAGTCATGTGTGCATAAATTTTTACGTATGGGTGGTCCCGGGGATCGAACCCACTACCCTGGCGTTACAAGCGCCATGCTCTACCAATTGAGCTACAGAGGACCACGCAATGTAAACATATGTTTCCCATGCCAATAAAGCCCCTTAAATTGAAATTGAAATTGAATTGAACTGAATTGACTTGAGAGAGAGAGAGAGAGAGAGAGAGAGAGAGAGAGAGAGAGAGTACAGGCCCTGGTCTGTGTAGCTGTCAAATGTCCCGTAGCTGTGACACGGTTGGTCTGCGGAGAGGAGAGTTCCTCCGTAACACGTCAAGAACAGGGCCTTGATCAAGCAGCCAGACAGCCAGCTACTGTCACTCCTGACAGCCGAGAGACAGGCCTTCCCCTGGTAGACAGAGAGGCAGGTAGAGGGGGTAGAGGTGGAGGTGGAGTACTGGATTAAAAGTCAGAACTTTTGACTTCAGAGTCAGATAAATATTTTTAGGGAACTTTTAAACAAAAGTATTTTTCTGGGCATTGTCTAGAAATGTTGACGTCTGAGTTTTAGTAGTATGTTTCAGTGATCTGTGTTGTGTATGTTTGAACAAGTCTATCTAGACTTTTGTTGTTTGTGCCTAACAGTGTGCATGTTGAGTAAGTGTATTTTGGCTGTGTGGTGCTTGTGTGTAGTGGATGAGTGTGTAGCGTCTCCCTTGTTGTTGCGTATGTGCTGAATGGAGTGTATTGTTGCGATGCTGTAAAAGGCTGCTAGCGCTCCATCGGCTCATTTCCACAAATCTTGACCACTGACCTTCTGGTTCTACCTGGCATTGCAGGCAGTAAATAGAAAGGGAGCACAGCGAGGAGTCACGGGTTCACAGACGCGCCATGTATGGAATTCCAGAGAGCCGGGAATAGCAGAGGTCACTCTCAATCACACACAGAGATTCAGGAGGCTCTCAGAGTCATAACACTACAGAGAGGGAGAGCTTACAGCCTTAACACTACAATGAGAGAGGAGGGGGAAGAGAGAGAGAGAACGAGAGAGGAGGGTTGCAATGGAAGCACAAAGGTGCTTCAGAAAAAGTGAAAATGCCACCAGTAGAGGGTGACGGCTTTCATGGCTGAATATCTGAGAGGGGTGTGTGAGTGTGTATCTGTGTGTGTTTTTGTGTATCTGTGTGTGCATCTGTAAAAGGACTCCCAGTGGTGCACTAGCTGCCTAATCCACTGGGTTCTTCATCTACAGATCTGTGGAGGATCATGAGGGTTCTGTCTGTCTGTGTATGTGTGTGTCTTCTGCAAGTCTATGGAGAGTGCTTGTCTCTCTGCTCTCTCTGTCACTATGGGAGCATGCTCGCTTTCATCACACACACACTTAGAAGTGACAGTCTCGCTCCCTACAAAGAGTTATAATATCACCCAGAGACCTCTCTCACACAAACACACACACACACACGCCAGCTCCCTACAAAGGGATTTGAAATATCACCCAGAGACCTCGCTTCACTCCGCATTATTTCACATTATTCCTGCTAATGAATCTTAAAACAAGATACAGGGCTGCCAAATCACTCTGCTCCTCTGGTTCTCCCTCTTGTTTCTCCCTTCAATCTCCTCTCTTTCTTCTGCCAAATCACTCTGTCTCCTTTTCCTCTCTTTTCTCTCTCTCCTCTCACTCGTCTAGCACCTTTCTCTAAATTGTTCCGCACCTCTCTCCTCTCTTTGGTCCTCTCAGGTCTACTTTCTCCTCCATCTCGTTCTACCTCTCCTCTCCTCTCCTTTCTCCTCTCCTCTCCTCTCCTCTCCTCTCCTCTCCTCTCCTCTCCTCTCCTCTCCTCTCCTCTCCTCTCCTCTCCTCTCCTCTCCTCTCCTCTCCTCTCCTCTCCTCTCCTCTCCTCTACCATATCCTTCTGCTCCTCTCTCTCCCAATGACACATATCCACAAAAGAGCAAACACACACTCCACAAATGGCTACGCGCCTGGGCTAACAACACCTAACAAGCGCTAACACAAAAACACGTCAACAATGTTGTTAAGTCTCTGTCACCGCTTCACGCCGAGTTCCGGGGTATGAAAAACGCCAAAGTGTGAAAGGAGAGAAAACAGGATGAATCAGGGTTTAGAGCAGAAAAGCCCCTTAATCCTTGCATTTGGATATGAGAAACACAGGCTCTGAGGAGAAAGCATCAAAGCCCCAGCTAAATTAGCTTGTGAAGAAAAGAGTGAGAGAAACAGAGGGATAAGAGAGAGAGAGAGAGAGAGAGAGAGAGAGAGAGAGAGAGAGAGAGAGAGAGAGAGAGAGAGAGAGAGAGAGAGAGAGAGAGAGAGAGAGAGAGAGGAAGAGAGGGGAGGCAGGCCTGCTGATTTGTAACTGTGTGAGAGGAGCAGGGAGCAGCAGCAGTCTCTTAGGGCCCAGATTAGAAACATAAACTCATTATTCTCTCTGAGCGCTGTTACACACACACACACACACACACACACACACACACACACACAGACACACATACACAGAGAGAGATTAGAAACATACACTCATTATTCCCTCTCAGTGGGAGACTAAACCCTAAAATCCTGCTTGCTCACGGGGAGCGCTAGCT
>NC_059201.1:21907044-21914544 GCF_020615455.1 Coregonus clupeaformis
CACGTCCACATTCCCCAGTTGGACTTCAGAGAGGAAAAAACAGATAGACAGAAAAAAGAAAGGAAGGTAGGAGAAGAGGTACAGAGAGGGAGAAAGAGAGCGAGAAAAATAGAAAGAGGTAGAGAGATTGATGGAGGGAGGGAAAAAGAGAGAGGAAAGCGAAAAAGAGCGAGAGAGAGATATGAGTTGAGGCCGTGCACACAGGGGCCTAGCTAAATGAGGCAGATGTATTTCTAGAAATGTTCTCTAAACTAAAGATAAGCAAACAGGAACAGGCTGTCCTCTCACAGGCATCACTCTTTCTAACCATCACTCAGTCAGACCGTCACATACAGAGAGACAGAGTTGTCTAAATAGAGTCCTCAAGATGTACTAGGTCCAGACGATAGTGAACATTTCAGATTTACTGCAGGAAATAAGATATCTAAAGCAATGGATGTATCATAGGGCCAAGGTCCAAGTAATATAAGGCTGTACTAAACAAGCTTTGAGCGCTGAGTACTTTTGATAGTGAATCTAAGCAACATTATTTACGCTTTTTTTAAATTATTGAATATGCTGACACCTGGATTTAAAAAATAGTTGAACAAAATCACAACCAAAACACCCCTGCTAGTCCTTAAAACCTCACCCAGGAAACAGAATTTCTGAATAAAATTATACAAACTAATTGTGATGAGGAGGAAAATGCAGAATAAGGTGAAACTCCAAATCCCAGAGAGCACAATAGAACACATTCAGAGGGAGCAGGAGGAGGGACATGTGTTCTAAAACCAGACCCAGAACGCAAGCATCCATGACCTCTTGAAGCACCCGGTGTGTGTGTGTGTGTGTGTGTGTGTGTTTGCATGGGTGCGTACGTGCGTATCTTATTGGAAGGCTGGAGATCACCTTTTACTTTTTAGCAGAAGCTGTCACACACTCACACACACACACACACACACACACACACACACAACCTTCGCCACTGTGTGTTACTACTCCCTACCTTGGCCTCCTCCTCTCACCCACATGAAGAACGGCTGAGTGCGTGTGTGTGTGTGTGTGTGTGTGTGTGTGTATAGAGCAGGTAGAGCCATCTGTGGTGTATATCAAAGCCAGATGTCCGAGTCCCTGCCACCAGCCAGATCACCTTACCTAAGTACTTTACCATGTGAGGGAATCATTTAGCCATATTCATTGACGGTAAACTTTCCCTGGAATTGGGGGCCCCTGGCCTACACACACACACACACACACACACACACACACACACACACACACACACACACACACTCACACACACACACACTCACACACAGGGCCCCTGCCTCACAGGTGGTTTCCTTCACTCACAGGAGCGGTGAGTGGGTACCCGGGGGAACCGGACTCTGATCAAAAGGAATATTGACATAAATAAAGGGTCTGCAGGAATGCTTGTGTGTGTGTGTGTGTGTGTGTGTGTGTGTGTGTGTATGTGTGTGTGTGCGTGTGCGTGCGCGTGTGTGCGTGTGTGCGTGTGCGCGCAAGTGTGTGTCTGTAGGAATGCATTGTGCAAACAAAATATGAGGCTGGCCCCAAACATTCCCCCAGAGTGGAGAGAAGGAGAGGGGAGAGAGGGGGAGAAGAGGAGAGGGGGAGAAGAGGAGAGGGGGAGAAGAGGAGAGGGGGGAAAGAGGAGAGGGGGAGAAGAGGAGAGGGGGAGGAGAGGAGAGGGGGAGAAGAGGAGAGGAGAGGGGGAGAAGAGGAGAGGGGGGAGAAGAGGAGAGGGGGGAAAGAGGGGGAGAAGAGGAGAGGGGGAGAAGAGGAGAGGGGAAAAGAGGAGAGGGGAGAAGAGGAGAGGGGGAGAAGAGGAGAGGGGGAAAGAGGAGAGGGGGAAAGAGGAGAGGGGGAGAAGAGGAGAGGGGGAGAAGAGGAGAGGGGGAGGAGAGGAGAGGGGGAGAAGAGGAGAGGGGAGAAGAGGAGAGGGGGGAGAAGAGGAGAGGGGGAGAAGAGGAGAGGGGGAGGAGAGGAGAGGGGGAGAAGAGGAGAGGGGAAGAAGAGGAGAGGGGGAGAAGAGGAGAGGGGGAGAAGAGGGAGTCTGGGTTGATAGCAAATAGAAGGGGAAAGTTTTTTTTTTAAAGCCCTATTTTCTTTTTCCCTCTAACTCACTCTCCTGTCTTTCATTTTAGTGCTTTTGGGCATCTCAATATATTCAGCGGATGAGAGAAAGAGCGAATAAGAGATAGAAAGAGAGAAAGAGAATGGCAGTCAGTGTCAGTGAAAGGCCAGAGAGATAGTAAAAGTCAAGATATAAACTGCACATCTAGCTCAGGGCGTATCGGACTGGATTTCCCCCTTTGGTGACAGTATAACGTTCCACCTCCTATTGTTTTGATTTCTAAACAGGAGCAAACCATCTTTAGCAGGGGGCTGATATTTAATCCTCAGTCGCTAGACCTTTGATATGATAGCCGTCACCCTCTACTGTACATACACACACACACACACACACACACACACACACACAGATAACCTGACCCAGGATCCTTGATGTCAGCCGGGCTGTCTGTTTTCTTCCATGTAAGGCATTAAATCTACAGGGGAAAACAAAGTGGCATGGCTAACTGGCAACCACACACACACTACAGTGTACATACTACCATATCAGACCTACACACAAACACTACACACACATACTGCACACAGTACCATAAGAGGACTTTATGGTTAGCAGTGCTAGGTCACTCAGCCCAAGACTGGGACATTTTTAGGTTTTTCCATAACACAGCAGAAAAGAGTTACATTTAAAAGATTCTCCTACACACACACACACACACACACACACAAACACACACACACACACACGCACGCAGACAAAAACAAACTTTCAAAGCAGATACGTTTAAGTGGGAAACAAAAAGTGCTAAGTATTGTGTGTTTGTGTGTGTGTATGTGTGTGTTCCCTACAGATGAAGGGCTCCTGATTGTCAAGGGAAATGGTGTGATCTTCCCTCTCCTTTTATTCTCATGTGGCTCAGTAGTATTAACACACACACACACACACACACACACACACACACACAGACACACAGACAAACACACAAATGTGCACCCAAACCTACGCACACAAACTTTAACTTAACTGCATCACATAGTCTGCATCACTCAGATTTCAGTGGGGACTGAGAGGGACCCCCCACTGAGTTCCCTACCCAAAGAACAGGAGATCAGAACCCCCCAGGTAAGGGTGACACACCCCTCAGGTGGGGTGAGGGAGGGGGTGAGCGAGGGGTGAGGGAACTGAGGGGTGAGGGAGATGAGAGGTTGCCGCTGGCATCGCTAGTGGAGCACCACAGGGTGCCCAAGTTCCCACGGAAATCAAGCAGCGAATCAGGCAAGAGATTCACTCAGAGAGGATCACCACTTCACAGCAGGAAGTACAGGTGGGAGGAGAGGAGAGAAGAGAAGAGTAGAGAAGAGAAGAGTAGGCCTAAACAACCTGTCTGTGAACTCACACCTAGGACTTGCTCTCCTCACAACTTCACCACCTACCCTCCTCAACCCTCCCTCCCTCTCCTCTTCCCTCTCCTCCCCACCTCCCCCGGCCAGCCATCAACCCCTTGGTGAATGCAAGTTGCTAAGGGAAGAAAAACACCCCAGGAGGAGAAAGAGGGAGCAAAGGAGAGGAAAGAAAAGACGAGTGAGGGGAAAGAAAAACATGGAAGGTAAATCTAATTAGAGCTGCAGCGTGGTCATAGCAGAGACAATAAACAACCTTCTGAGATCCCAGTGGAAGCAGTCGCGCACACGTGCACATGTGTGATTAATACAAAGCTGAGGGGAGAGACGGGGAAAGACGAGCCTCTGTTTGTTTGTGTGAGGCTATTTCTCAGGCCTCCGACACTCTGGCATTCCACATCTACATTTACACACACAGAGTCTGAAATTCCACATCTACACACAGAGTCTTGCATTCCACATCTACACACACAGAGTCTGGCATTCCACATCTACACACAGAGTCTGGCATTCCACATCTACACACAGAGTCTGGCATTCCACATTTACACACACAGAGTCTGGCATTCCACATCTACACACACATAGTCTGGCATTCCACATCTACACACAGAGTCTGGCATTCCACATCTACACACACAGAGTCTGGCATTCCACATCTACACACATAGTCTGGCATTCCACATCTACACACACAGAGTCTGGCATTCCACATCTACACACAGAGTCTGGCATTCCACATTTACACACACAGAGTCTGGCATTCCACATCTACACACAGAGTCTGGCATTCCACATCTACACACACATAGTCTGGCATTCCACATCTACACACAGAGTCTGGCATTCCACATCTACACACACAGAGTCTGGCATTCCACATCTACACACAGAGTCTGGCAATCCACATCTACACACAAAATCTGGCATTCCACATCTACACACACAGAGTCTGGCATTACACATCTACACACAGAGTCTGGCATTCCACATCTACACACACAGAGTCTGGCATTCCACATCTACACACACAGAGTCTGGCATTCCACATCTACACACAGAGTTTGGCATTCCACATCTACACACACAGAGTCTGGCATTCCACATCTACACACACAGAGTCTGGCATTCCACATCTACACACAGAGTCTGGCATTCTACATCTACACACATAATCTGGAATTCCACATCTACACACACAGAGTCTGGCATTCCACATCTAAAACACAGAGTCTGGCATTCCACATTTAAACACACAGTCTGGCATTCCACATCTACACACAGAGTCTGGCATTCCACATCTACACACAGAGTTTGGCATTCCACATTTACACACACAGAGTCTGGCATTCCACATCTACACACACAGAGTCTGGCATTCCACATCTACACACACAAAGTCTGGCATTCCACATCTACACACAGAGTCTGGCATTCCACATCTACACACAGAGTCTGGCATTCCACATTTCCACACACAGAGTCTGGCATTCCACATCTACACACAGAGTCTGGCATTCCACATCTACACACAGAGTCTGGCATTCCACATATACACACATAGAGTCTGCCATTCCACATCTACACACACAGTGTCTGGCATTCCACATCTACACATACAGAGTCTGGCATTCCACATCTACACACACAGAGTCTGGCATTCCACATCTACACACACAGAGTCTGGCATTCCACATCTACACACACAGTGTCTGGCATTCCACATCTACACATACATAGTCTGGCATTCCACATCTACACACACAGTGTCTGGCATTCCACATCTACACATACAGAGTCTGGCATTCCACATCTACACACACAGAGTCTGGCATTCCACATCTACACACACAGAGTCTGGCATTCCACATCTACACACACAGAGTCTGACATTCCACATCTACACACACAGTCTTGCATTCCACATCTACACACAGAGAGTCTGGCATTCCACATCTACACACACAGAGTCTGGCATTCCACATCTACACACAGAGTCTGGCATTCCACATTTACACACACAGAGTCTGGCATTCCACATCTACACACAGAGTCTGGCATTTCACATCTACACACACATAGTCTGGCATTACACATCTACACACAGAGTCTGGCATTCCACATCTACACACACAGAGTCTGGCATTCCACATCTACACACAGAGTCTGGCAATCCACATCTACACACACAGAGTCTGGCATTCCACATCTACACACAGAGTTTGGCATTCCACATCTACACACACAGAGTCTGGCATTCCACATCTACACACACAGAGTCTGGCATTCCACATCTACACACAGAGTCTGGCATTCTACATCTACACACATAATCTGGAATTCCACATCTACACACACAGAGTCTGGCATTCCACATCTACACACAGAGTCTGGCATTCCACATTTAAACACACAGTCTGGCATTCCACATCTACACACAGAGTCTGGCATTCCACATCTACACACAGAGTTTGGCATTCCACATTTACACACACAGAGTCTGGCATTCCACATCTACACACACAGAGTCTGGCATTCCACATCTACACACACAAAGTCTGGCATTCCACATCTACACACAGAGTCTGGCATTCCACATCTACACACAGAGTCTGGCATTCCACATTTCCACACACAGAGTCTGGCATTCCACATCTACACACAGCGTCTGGCATTCCACATCTACACACAGAGTCTGGCATTCCACATATACACACATAGAGTCTGCCATTCCACATCTACACACACAGTGTCTGGCATTCCACATCTACACATACAGAGTCTGGCATTCCACATCTACACACACAGAGTCTGGCATTCCACATCTACACACACAGAGTCTGGCATTCCACATCTAAACACACAGTGTCTGGCATTCCACATCTACACATACATAGTCTGGCATTCCACATCTACACACACAGTGTCTGGCATTCCACATCTACACATACAGAGTCTGGCATTCCACATCTACACACACAGAGTCTGGCATTCCACATCTACACACACAGAGTCTGGCATTCCACATCTACACACACAGAGTCTGACATTCCACATCTACACAAACAGTCTTGCATTCCACATCTACACACAGAGAGTCTGGCATTCCACATCTACACACACAGAGTCTGGCATTCCACATCTACACACAGAGTCTGGCATTCCACATTTACACACACAGAGTCTGGCATTCCACATCTACACACAGAGTCTGGCATTCCACATCTACACACACATAGTCTGGCATTCCACATCTACACACAGAGTCTGGCATTCCACATCTACACACACAGAGTCTGGCATTCCACATCTACACACAGAGTCTGGCAATCCACATCTACACACAAAATCTGGCATTCCACATCTACACACACAGAGTCTGGCATTCCACATCTACACACAGAGTCTGGCATTCCACATCTACACACACAGAGTCTGGCATTCCACATCTACACACACAGAGTCTGGCATTCCACATCTACACACAGAGTTTGGCATTCCACATCTACACACACAGAGTCTGGCATTCCACATCTACACACACAGAGTCTGGCATTCCACATCTACACACAGAGTCTGGCATTCTACATCTACACACATAATCTGGAATTCCACATCTACACACACAGAGTCTGGCATTCCACATCTACACACAGAGTCTGGCATTCCACATTTAAACACACAGTCTGGCATTCCACATCTACACACAGAGTCTGGCATTCCACATCTACACACAGAGTTTGGCATTCCACATTTACACACACAGAGTCTGGCATTCCACATCTACACACACAGAGTCTGGCATTCCACATCTACACACACAAAGTCTGGCATTCCACATCTACACACAGAGTCTGGCATTCCACATCTACACACAGAGTCTGGCATTCCACATTTACACAAACAGAGTCTGGCATTCCACATCTACACACAGAGTCTGGCATTCCACATCTACACACAGAGTCTGGCATTCCACATATACACACATAGAGTCTGCCATTCCACATCTACACACACAGT